>NC_081139.1:1071340-1163840 GCF_958295425.1 Solea solea
AAGCTGACTACCTATGCACAAGAACATGAATGTGTGCGACAGCAGATATGATGCTGAAATGGATGCTCTCACCCTGACCCACATGGGTTTGGACAATACTGAGAGATAAGAGGGAGATAAAGTATGTGGCATTGAAGCAGGAGAAGCCGTGTACAGAGACAGACAGACAGACAGACAGAGAGAGACAGACAGAGAGACAGACAGACAGAGAGAGACAGACAGAGAGACAGAGAGAGAGAGAGAGACAGAACCACTCCACACTCAAACTCTTGGTTTCTCTCATCCGTGATTTTTTTCCCCCACTAAATCTGAGCAACATTTCCTCCAACATGAGCCATTGTTGAACCTGCTTCTGAAAAAGCTTTTAAAATCTAAATCTGGTCTGGTTTTTTAGCCTTTGGACCTTTAACCTTAGAACACAGAGCATTTCGGCTGCTTTTTTCCATGACTTTGTTTAAATATCCATTATATACAGAGGTATATGAAATATAGAGTGTCTTATATACTTTCTTTTTAACACAACAGACAAATCTGATGGAACTTTCACCAACAATATAAACACAACTGAGCAAAAAAACACTCTATTTTGTGCTTTTTTATATCACGACTAAAAATGCGATATAAAATGAATGATAACTTTGACTCAACAACACATTTATTAAAGCCTGAACATGTGACCTATAAACACACAGTTCTGTGCTAAAGGTTAACTGGCATAATCATTTATATGCTTATATATCTTCAGTTCATTAATGATTTTAATGGAGTTGAAATCAAATCATTAAAATCAAAGACAGCGGCAATGTCAGGTATTATTTAAGTGGTTATTTTATGTTAATATTCTGCAGGGATATTTGTGACAATTTTGCCATTTATTTATTGTCATGTTATGACTTTAATGCAAATGAAAATACCTTGACTCCTCTCAATCCTGAAACACCGGTGAATCCCTTGTCGCCCTTCTGCCCCAGCAGTCCGTCTTTCCCTGACAAACCCTGAGGAAAAAACCCCAGAAATCATCACAGTCAGAACAAACCAGTCAAAGAAAAAGAAGAATTCTTTTCAAATTAAGACGCAAAGACACGGACCGCTTCACCAGGCACTCCGGGATGACCGGCTTCTCCCTGCACAGAACCACAGTCATTAGAACTGTAATTATTGCTGATAATTATGATTGTGATTGAAACACAATCAGACGCTCAGTGTCACTTGCCTTCTGTCCACCAGGACCCCGGGCCCCGGGGAATCCGACGGATCCTTTCTCCCCCGGCTCTCCCCTCTGACCCTGAGGTCAAACACACAAACACATGTAAAAACAAATACTGCTCATTTATTACATTATATCCCACATTGGGGTTACTGCCATACCTAAATATCTGAATGTTGCTCTTTAAGCTAAGTACTATTACAAGTAAATAAAACAAAACCATGATGCATCATTTTTAATAATAAAAGAAAGAAAAGGCCAGAATCTAACGTAATCTAACAGATTATGTATGATTTACCTGCTCCCCTGAAGGCCCCTCTTGACCCTTTGTTCCTTTTTCTCCTTGGATCCCTTTCGGCCCTCTGTCGCCCTGAAACCAGACATGTGAGAACTAGAAGTGTGGCAGTGATGCAGCGTCGTGGATGCCAGCTGCTGTAAAACATCACAGTGTGTCCAGTGAACAGCGTTCACTCACCGTTTCTCCTTTGTTGCCCTTTTCTCCAGGAGCTCCTCCCACAAGCACAGTGTCACCCTGTGAATGTAAGGACAGCAGTGACTGATGAACCGTCAACACACTGCTGTCAGTATCACAGATAATCTCCATCGAGGAGGTCTGTGACTTTGTCTGTTACTTTGTCTGTGACTTTGTTTATGAGTTTATCATGTTGTCAACTAATGTTGTCACAGTTTTGTCTTTAGCAAAATATAAATAAATAAATATGCAAAAACAGAAGTGAGCTTTGGTTTATTGGATATTAAAAAACATGTCCACACCTTTTCTCCTTTGTCACCTTGAGGTCCACCGTCTCCCTGACAAAGAAACAAACCCCCGTCATCGCAGATCAATTTAATTCACTACTTTACGAGAGCAGGACGCTCTGAAGATGCAGCTGCTGCTCAGTGACCTGCTCAGACCCATGAAATGGAAAGAACAACAGCAATCTCACATGAAAATGGGAAGTTGACGGAAATATTCACCTTCTCTCCCCGAACACCACGAGCCCCCGGGGAACCCTGATGAACACACACACACACACACACACACACCTCAATTATATTTGGCTTAAAAAAGAAAGATCAGGCAACAGAAATGAAATCACAATAACGATGTTGCCCCTCGGGGTTTGAAGTGAGTTTTAACAGTGAGAGAAGTTCTTGTTGAAGATGTTTGAAATCATCATGACAACACTAGAGTTACTTAGCTCCTCCACAATAACTAATAATAATAATAAAGACATTAAAATCAAATCAAAGACGGAAACACTTCGTATTTACAGTTGCTCCTCTTTCCCCGTCCAGACCGGGACGACCCTCCTCGCCCTACAACAGGAGGCATGATGGGAAAAACATGCCACTCTTTAGTTTATATTCTCCAGAGACAATGTCATATACAGTATATGTATATGTATATGTATATATATATATGTATGTCATTTGGAGCAGTGTCTTACTCTGGTCCCTGCATCTCCTCTCTCTCCTCTAGCACCAGGGACACCAACACCAACTTCCCCCTGGCAACAGAAAATAATGATATGAATACAAAGAAAATCCATTAACATTTAAACACATTCGTCTCCCTGAGATTCACCTTGTCTCCTTTGACCCCGTTGGTACCAGCGGAGCCCTGGAAAACAAAAAAACAGGAATTACATGTGTTTTGCTTGGACATCAATTCAAAATATAAGAAGAACCAATAACAGTTTCCATTTATATCTGGAGACTGTAAACTGTATCTCCAGAGGGAAGAAGGTCAGGTCGTCATTTAAAAGCCAGTTTGCTAAGTGCTCTAACTGAACTAGGACGTCTTTACTGTAAAGACTGAAAACACAAATCCTTCATGACGTTTTATTAATAGTGATGTTATTTGTCCTTCCGTTATTAACCATTTCAAACCTAAGCCTCAGTTTGTTTTTGCTTATTTTAACCATGCAGATGAGTGATGAGGATGATGGAGCGCTTCTTCATGTGGTGATACAATAACTGATGAGCTTGTGGTGGACGTTCAGGGGGACAGAGAGGACAACTGAATCCAAGTCAAATGTTAATTCAAACTTTGACCACGTAATCACTTCAGTCTCGAGTCCAAATGGACAATTTATGACCAATTCCTTGAGGCGTTCCTTATATTTCAGTGAATGGGATGGATTTGTCTCATTTGTCTCTCGCCAGAGCAAGAAAGGCTCAGTACTTCTTTGTTTTTACTTTAAAAAACAAAGGAAAAATCCATATGCAATTTACTCTTGTAGTGAAACTTTAGCATGCAACTGAAAGAGAGATCAAACCTTTGACCCCGACAGCAGCCGTCGAACAACCATTCAGTCACGGAGCAGAATCCGCTCAACCAGTGAGTGACCACAGTGTCAAACAAACAAACAAAGGATTTAAACTCACTGGTTGTCCAGCGGGTCCAGCAGGACCAGGAGGTCCAACATTTCCTGGACGACCCGCAAAGCCTTGAAGACCCTGAAATGATGAAGATGAAGAGATGAAGAAATGAAGGTTAAAATCATACAGTGCAATGCGACCAGCGGCTGCACTGACCCTCTCCCCAGGTGGTCCTGGAGGTCCTGGTTGTCCATTTTCTCCTCTCAGGCCAGGAGGCCCCACATCACCAGTCTTTCCATGTGGTCCTGAAGGACCAGCTGTACCAGGAAGACCTGAGTCCCCCTAGAAATCCAGACACATTTCAAGTGTTAGCAGCATATAAATACTGTACATGAATCTGCTGCATCACAAGCTGTACTCCTCACTTTTAAACCTTGAGGACCGTCCCGACCAGGAGGACCAGCCAGTCCTATGCCCCTCTCCCCCTGCAGAACACAGCCAATCACAACTGTCACAAGGATTTTCGTTCATTTTTGCTGGAAATGAATAAAACACACTCACCTTATCTCCTTTTGGCCCAGGAGATCCCTGTGCCCCCTGCATCAACAACAACAAGCAATAACACGTTATTAAAAAGGATGAAATAAATCATTCATACAGGTCATTAACATTCATTTTAGCTGCTTTTAAATTTCAAATGTCAGTGTGCTTTCACTGGAGTCTTGTTATAACACACACAGAGTGTGAGCCGTCATTGGCTGCCATCACAGTTCACACGCCTCGTTAACCTCAAGGACGACGCAATCAAAACTAAACTTCAGCCTCGGAGACGATTGGTGTCAATTACAGGAGACAACTTTAATCACACTGTGATGGATGACTGGTGACTGATGAAGGTGGCATTAAAGGATTGGACTGCAAAAAAACTTCAACTTTAAAGCTGCAGTGTGTCACTTTTGGTTGATATTATGTTAAAGGAAAAAAAACAGAGTTACGGACATTCAAGCTCTATTTTCAGATCACAACGGGTTCATATTTTGTGTCAGTGTCACAATCGTTTTCCCACTGTGGGACTAATTAAGGACCTTATCTTGTCATACCTCCTTCTACTTATACTGTAACATCAGCATCACTATACTGATATAGTTATAGTTACTGGCCACTTTATTAGGAACACTGGTTCAACTGATTGTTAATGTAAATGATCTTATCAGCCAATCATATGTCAGCAACTCAATGCATTAAGACAAGTAGACAAGTCCAAGATGACCTGCTGAAGATCAAGAATGAGGAAGAAACATGATTGGAAGAGAATGAGGCATGGTCTGAGTATTTCATCTACTGGACAATTGAGTGAGTGGCAGTTCTTAGGGCAAAAGAACCTTATAATAGACCTCATTTAAAACAACGCAGATAAATCCCACAATAGAATCTTTAACATAAGCCGTCATCACTCACATCCTCTCCCGGGTCTCCTGCTTCACCAACCACTCCCTAGAGTGACAATGAACCAGACAGTTTAAACACGTCATATTGTTTTACATCATAATTATGTTGTGTGTGTGTGTGTGTGTGTGTGTGGAATGATTACACTCACTCTCTCCCCTTTGATGCCAGCACCACCTTTGTCTCCTTTGCCTCCCTGAGTGACACACATTACACACACACATGTGACATATGTCCACAGTCATGTGACACGACCTTAAGGACTGAGCGGTCAGACTCACCTTCTCGCCAGGTAGACCTCTCTCTCCAGTTGTGCCAGGTAGTGTTGGACCAGCAGGACCCTGTGTCAGTCACAACCAGGAGTCATACATAGATCGAAATGTAACCCTTTAACACCGAGTGCATCGCTGACGACGCGTTACATCAACGTAGTTACGTGACGGTTTGTGGAACAATTCTGACGGTTCCTGAAAGCCAAGAAGTTGCACCGAGACGAGAGAGTGGGAACAACGCCTGTACATACAGTAGTTTGCATTTTTCCACTCAAACAAATGTTATTGTAAATATACATAAATATGTTTTACACTGTTCCAATTTCAAATTTAACACACGGAATCTGTTGTTCATGCGTTTTCTAAATAAACCTGTTTGTTTTTCTTCATTTAAACTATTATTACATGCAGTAGATCGTAAGTAACTGCCAGATATTGGAAGTTATTCTGGGAAAATGAGCAGAAGCACGTAGTTACAGGACAATTTGAGGCTTCGGTGTTAAAGGGTTAATGTTTGAAAGAAAAGTGTGCTTACTTAAAAAGCAGAGATAATTACAATGACTCACCATTGCTCCTTTGGGTCCAGGAGCACCAGCAACTGCCTGTAAAAACACAAGAAAAAAACAGATAATGTTTTTGTTTAGGAAAAAAAGAAGAAGATGACTTGTAAAAAGCTTTGGCATTCAAACATCCTCATCAAGCAGCTGTTAGATCGTCCGCCTCTCAGATCCTAAGTGGTCTGATGTCAAGAAAAACGTTCAAATTCGAACATTAATCATTAAACTTCACTGACAGCAGGAAACTCAAAACTTTCCCTCTCACCTGCAGAGTCCTGTGCCGACAGCATTAGTTGTTAATTCAATGAATCATTTGGTGACACTGTTGTTGTGTGTCTGTGTCTTCATGACATTGTGGTTTATTCAGACAACTGGCACGACCACGTCCAGCAGCTTCTTGGTAGACTGCGCCAGACTCGCCAATCTTACACTAAATCTTTCCAAGTAAAACAATCCAAAGTGGAGGCGGTTCTCTCACTCCTCACTGCATATTCTACACGAGAGTTGCGTTGTTTTTTGGGTATGGGCGGGATATTACAGAGACTTGCTTCGTCCAAAACCAAAAAACATTTTCAGACGTCTCCTGATTGTCAGCGTCTGTTTGACTCCATTAAAGCGTCGATGACCACCGCCCCAGTTCTTGCTGATAAAACACTGATAATAGCATTTAAGTATTTCTTTGAATTCTTCCACATCATCTTCTAACTTGTTTTGACAGGTTTGCAGAAAAGTCAAGAGTCGACCAAGGAAGCAAAAGTGCAACATTTCCCTCATCAGAGCACAGAACAACTGGGAAGTTTAGGTTTAAAGGTATGGTTAAGTTTAGGGATAACGCTTAGTTCAGGCTGTCCAAATGAACTAAAGTCAAAGCAGAGTCCTAAGAAGAATAGCTACGCAAACCTGTGTGTGTGTGTGTGTGTGTGTGTGTGTGTGTGTGTGTGTGTGTGTGCCAACAAATGGACGAAGCTGCAGAGCAGATGGCCACTCGCTGACACATCAACGTCGTTATTTATCAAACTGGTGAACTCGTTGACAAGTGTCAGCGTTGCTCTCCACGGCGCTAAACGTGAGGCCATCAGCAGCGACGGGAAGTGAAAACTCACAAACTCACACGATTTGTGTCAGCAGAAGACGGGACGGCCGGGTTAAGATACACATCCTGTATCTTAACCCTGTTACAGGATACACATCCTGTAATGTAATGTAACATCCTGTAATGTAATGTAACATCCTGTAATGTAATGTAACATCCTGTACACCACATGGTGCAATCCCAACAAATCCCAATTCAATTTCACCCGGGGACTTCAGTCGCACGTCGAATTCCCCCCGATACAAACCTCACAGGACGTTAGTGACGTCTTTACACAAGTAAACAGTGAATTAAAGATGTGGGACCAACTGGACCAGAGATAAAATTGGTGAGTTAATCATCCAAACACACACACGTAATTCATTCATTGTGGAAACAAGGTGGACACCATGGAAATATGACAAGTTGGTCCCACATATTTAATTCACTGATGTTCCTGGTCTCTCTCTTCTTCTGTCTCTACCATCATCTCTGCCCCATTTGTCCTTTCACCCCAACCTGTCTAGGCAGAGGGCCGCACATCTGACTCTGGTTCTGTCAGAGTTTTCTTCTTCTGTTTCTTCTTCTCCACTGATGCTCCTTGTTCCTCTGCTCTCGATGATGTTGTCTACGTACAGTGCCTTAGATAATGCATGTTGTCATTCGGCGCTATACAAATTAAATTGTATTGAATGTCTTGGAATCTGTTGAATCAGGAGAAGCTTCAGCAAATTAAACTCAGATAATCCGCTCTGGTATCTTTTGGGGGCCACAAGCTTGGTGCAGTGGTTAGCACTCTTGCCTTTGCAGCAAGAAGACCCGGGTTCGCGACCTGGTTGGAACAAGGACCTTCCTGCATGGTGTCTGCATGTTCTCCCTGTGTGTGCGTGGAATTCTCCGGCTTCCTCCCACAGTCCAAAAACATGCAATATGGGCATTAGGTAAATTGGTGACCGTGAGAGTGAACGGTTGCTTGTCTCTATATGTGTCCCTGTGATGGACGGGCGTCCATCTATCCAGGGTGTGACCAGGGTGTGACCCCGCCCCTATGTCAGCTGAGATTGGCACTAATTTGGAGAATAAATCAGGAGAAGATGGATGGATGAATCTAACATCTAACAAAACAAGTGAGGATGTTTCTGACTCTGTGTACATGATGATGAAGACGACAGGTGATCAGCCCAGGTTAGAGACGCTTAATTGACCTTCACTGTCATCTCTATTGTCGACTGACACTGTTCCTGGGCAGATGTGACAGACTTTCTTAATAACAGACGTCTGCAGGCGTTTAAATACAGTCAACACTATTTTAATGTCAGGTTTGAGAGGCGGTAAAACGTTGGTGCTTTTAAATAATTAATTGAAATCCAATTAATAATACTCCTGACCTGAAAACGAGAGCGGCTGCCCTGGAAGACTCTGTTCATTAGACGAGATGGAGCGTCTCAGTTTTATTAGACGTGATAATATGCTGATGAACACTCTGAACAAGCACGGCAGCACATCTGTTACGTGTGTTCCCTCGGCTTATTTCCCCGTCACATCTGTGGCCGCAGTGCAAATGTCATCCTGACGGGGCAGATTATTTACCTCCACAATATCATTCAGATAAATTGAAGGGCATGTGGCAACAAAGCGCCGCCAGTGCCAACCTATGCCACTTGCAGCAGAGTGATTTACTTTTATGTTCAAGTAGATTCAGGTGATTCCTATTCATCTTATTTTTAGAGTGGGAGGAGCTACAGGTGTCCACTGGGTTTTCCCCTCGATTTCCAACAACTCTGCACAAAATAAGTAAAACTCCAGGGCTGCACTGCAGCAGATAATATAGACCCATGAGCCGAGTGGAAATATGTTCCAGATATGTGAAAATAACTTGATTTGGTCAGCAAGTGAGATTTACTCTTTGAATGTCAATCAATAAGAGACTTATACAAACCCAGGCCACGGCGACAGCTTGTGAGGAGAGATGAACTTCCTGAATTATACTCCCTAATCCCAGCTCAGAAAAGACCCTCCCCCCACATGGCACTGAATGTTTGTGCTGATGATTTAATTTCCCAGCAGCTCACTGATAGACATTCATTAATTCAACACTGGAAGAGTTTGCAGTGTGTCTCTCTCACGGGTTTGATTACACAAACACGGAGAGACATTAATTAAAAGCAAATATTTCAAACACTGTGTTTGTTTTATATTGACTTAAAGAGAAGTGCAGCAGTTGCAGTGCAGACGGTTCCAGCTGCAGAGACACAACAGCTGCATCATCATGGCCCCTGAAGGAAAACCCAGAGCAGGAGCATCTAACACTGTGTCATCAGATCAAACCTCTCACAGCAGGAAGGTAATAATAGCACTAGAGACATGTGTGACTCCAGGGCAGCAAATCACTCTCTATCTGGGATCACATCCAATAAAACCCCAAACACAGATTTGGCCAGAGGCTCCTCAGTAGATACAGCATGTTCTCACCTTCCCGGGAGGGCCGCTGTCTCCCTGCTCCCCCTTTAAGCCGGGCAGGCCTGCAGGTCCAGCAATGCCCTGAGGAACAAATGACACAATGACACTGAGGAAGACCTGATAAATGTGGACCACACATGCACATGACGAGGTTAACACAATCCACACACCTGCTTTCCTGGGAGTCCATGTGTTCCTTCTTTCCCAGGAACGCCATCTCTTCCAGGAACTCCAGGTTTACCGGACTCACCCTGAGGAGCAGCAGCATGTAGTTTGTGATATAGAGATTCAGTACAATGTTACGTTTACATCTGCATGAAACAAAGGATCCCAAAAATCATTTCACAAAGTTTGTGTTTCCTTTGTTTAAATCAGACAGACTCTGGACAGATATTGTCCATCAATAACGACGTCTGACACGTTACTTAAATAAACTTTACAAGAAAAAACCATTTACAACAAGAATCAGAGTGAAAACAGCGTCAGAATGTTTTGTTTTCAACGGTACAATCAGCTGCACGTTGTGGAAACGTTTCCAAATGATGAAGATTATTATAGCAGAGGCTGTTATTTGCCAATGACAGCTTGGTGCACATGTTTTCTGAGTCTCTATTTATTTATTTATTTCGTTTTTTCTCATTTCCAGTTAGAGCAGAAATGCCCCAGGCTCAGAAAACAAAGCAGCACTTCTATTATTCTGCACTTCGTGGCCGTGCTGCACAGTGCTGCAGATTTGGAATGCATACTCACCACCTGCCCTGACAGTCCCGGGGGGCCCTGCGGACCCTGAAGAAGCAAATAAATAAAAACAACATGATAACACACACACCATGAGATTTACAATGAGTCTCAGGAGCAAAATGTTCCCCCTAAAGAAAAGCAGTGATTTATAGGAACACTTACGACAGCTCCCGGAGGGCCCAGTGGTCCTGGCAAACCTGTGCTCCCCTGCGCACCAGGAGGACCCTGAAGAGACCAGTTAGTGATCTGTTACTCAACTGTACTCTGTAGAGACGGATACGGCACTGTAAACTAATAGTGAAGCTGTTTCACCTGCACGCCAACACCTGGTTCTCCTTGGTTACCCTGAAAAAAACACAAGTGAGAGAGAATTTAACAACAACAACAACAACAACAACAACAGGTCACACTGTTTAAACTGCAGTGAACTCACCTTTAACCCTGGTGCACCTGGAAGCCCAGAGGGACCCAACGGGCCCTGATGAAAACACACACACATGTACATGTAAGTCTGTGAGTAACAGTGTGTGTGTGTGTGTGTGTGTGTGTGTGTGTGTGTGTGTGTTACTCACAGTTGGCCCCCGTATACCAGGCTCTCCTGGATTTCCCTACAAGCCAAACACACACATGCTGCTTATACACATGTAATCACATCAATGGACACATTTTTAAAAAGGTTTATTTCTGCTCAGCATTAATGTGACTGTGATGAGTTATAAAATAACGTGTTCATTTCTCAGCTTTGGAGAGAAATCTTAGAGTCTGAATGCTAAGCTACGCTTTCAGACTGCAGCCAGTGAGCTTCATGAAACTGACAATTCATTCATGAATGAAATGTCATGTAATCGCAGAAAGAATACAAACAAAAGTGTTTGTTCAGGCGTTTTGTTGTTTGCAGTGTGGATGTTTGAGCTGCTGATGTTTTCAGCACTGACTGGACCCAGCTCCACTCGTTTAAGTTGGTTTTCCACGACAAAATAGTACCTCCTCAACGTGGGCGGAGTAAAGCAGTTGTTTTCAGTGTAACTGAATCATTAGAATCAGTTGATTCAAAATATTTGTTCCATGACCGAAGCACAGACTCCGTCTGACACGGAGCTGAAATACAGCGGCAGGTTTGTGATCATCGCGATCATCAGTGCTGTCACTAAACACACCAGACTCCTCTGTTAAATACTGACATTTTAGACGTTTCCCCTGATAATTGTTGGAGATTAACCCACGTTTTTTCGATTGTTAAGTCTTTTTAACTGATCTACAGTTCAGCATTGTTCGGCACTCTGACCAATCAGAGGCCGGCATAGTATCGCCTCAGCTCGCGCGGAACCTCGTCAGAGCAGGTACTAATACAAGTACCAGGTACTATCGCTAGTGGAAACACAAAATAACCGTGCCGTGCTGAGTCGAGTCGAGTCATGCTGGTGGAAACACAGCGTTAATGTGCTGCTGTTGCAGAGAAGACGTCTGAGAGACAGTCACTGAAAACACAGCAGCCAGATTTCAACCTAATTCAATGTGTTTGTCCTCGTCGCTGCAGCTCTCAGTGACGTCAGCGCCATCAGCAGCTCATAAAAACCACACTCCAAAGACATGAACTGGCCCTTTAAATGACACATTTATTTAACTGTGTAATGGACAACAGCAGCAGCCATTTTGACAGGTCACAGAGAAAACCACAGGTCTAAATAATCAAATCCATCACTGCTGAGTTGAGTTCAGAGACACAAACACAACAACGTGACTTTATGACGACAGGTCACAGGAGGGTCGACGGCGTCAGTGTGCAGTGCGAGGGATAAGCTCACAGCAGAGAGCAGCACCATGCATGACGAGCACGAGTCAGAGGAGTTTTTACAGTTGGCCCACTTTAGTATTCCCTCCTACTATTGTGTGAGCTGCAGTTTAGGATGTCAGCTGATTCCCTTTGATCTGTTCAATCAACAAATCTATGGCGTTCTAAACTTGAAAAATCAAACTGTAGCGTTTGACGCGGGCACTTTGGGGACAGGTGGTCTTAATCCATATTTCATGAGGAACTCAATCAAGGTTTGACTCTCATCCCAGACGCGATGAGAGTGATACGAGTGATGAAATGTTTCCTGGAAGGTTCATCACAGTGTTTTACTCTAATGTTATATATAAATATACACACGTGTAGTACAGATACAGCTTTCATGCTACTAGCTGTGTAAGCCAAAACACACAGCCAGCTATATATACACTATATGTCTATATATATATATATATGTACATTCCTCCCACTGGTACCAAATACCACAGATACACAGATACAAGTTTTCCCTCCACAGCCCAAGCATGCCAGCCTGCAGCAGATAACCTACCGGTCTACCTAGTACTCCAGGGAACCCAGGCTGGCCCTAGAGGGGATGGAAAAATGCCAGGAAGACGGATAACAGGAAGAGTGGTGGGGGGGGGGGGGTAACAAACAAACACAGGAACAAGGAAACAGACAGAGATGAGGAGAAAGAGGAAGTTAGACAGTGAGGTGTAAGCAGCACAGCTCCACAGTGACAGTTACACTCTAAGGGATCTAAGAAGCCTCAGCCCGGGGGGGGGGGGGGGGGGGGGGTGAGCAGAGAGCAGAGAGCTCCATCAGCTCTGTGTGTGTGTGCAGCCAACCCACGATGGTTTTACTCTGCAGGTGAAGTTTGCCCAGTTACTGGTTACTCACTGATTGCCCTTGAGGACCAGAGGGCCCTGGTGGGCCCTGCTCCAACAGGGAGGGGAAGGAAAACAAGACAATGTGAGGAGGGTCTAATATCTCACTTATGTTCTCTCTGCATTTATTCATGTTTGTTTCATATTCTCAAAAACCATCTTTGTATGAATGTCGTATTATTAAAGGTCCAGTGTGTAACATTTAACATCGAAACAATGAATCAATGAATATATTTTTAATCGATTACTAAATTAATTGACAACTATTTTGATAATCGATTAATCGATTAATGATTAAAACAACATTTCCGATTGTTTAAGCTTCTTAAATGTGAATATTTTCTTAATTTCTTTGCTCTGGAATACAAACAAATCATTATAAGTCAATCATTTTGGTTTGTGGACAAAACAAGACATTTGACAACATCATCATTTCCACGTTTGACAAACACTGATCAACATTTTTTAAGGTTTTCTGATATTTTATAGACCAAACGATTAATCGACAGATTAATCGATTATGAAAATAATCGTTAGTTGCAGCTCTAGTTGATTGTTTATGGTTTATTGGCTTTAAAATAAAAATAGTTTTTTATAGCATAATAGAATAAACCCTTTTCAAGGCCTTGCTTGTGTTTTTATTGCAGCCAAAGCAGCTTAACTCTGCAGATCAGGAGAGTGAAGGCCACTGTCGTACCCTGACACTGGAGGAGTCAGGAGTCCTCCCTCCACTTGTTACTGTTGTCTCACCATTACAGGTGTTTTTGGGGAGTTTCACCACTGATCTACAGTCGCGCTGATACTCTCTGACCAGTCAGTCTGTCCATGTCACATTTAGATTCAGAGCAGGTATCATCACTAATGAGATGACACTAATTCTTACACAATGGACCTTTAAATAGCATCACATGATAAATCAACTGGTGGAGTATGGTTGTGTCATAACATCATCATGTACGGTTAATTTATAAGGGGAAAAAAAGCATACTTACCGAGTGTGTTGAAATAATATTCACTAAATACAGTTAGAAAACACGTAATACAGCACTATCTGACCACACAGTCATCCATTCATGCTTTTATCCATTCATCCTTTTATCCACTACATGGTGTACTTTATTAAAACATAGAAAATAGTCAGCACTCTGTTGGTCACTTACCGCTTTTCCATCCTGACCAGGTTTCCCTGGTTCTCCTGCTGTTCCCTGAAATTACAAACCACACAATATTATCTTCTGAGAAATGTCTCAAACTAAACTCATTAGAGTAAAACCTTAAATAATTATACTAAATGACTTTCTAGGGTTAAATGAGAAGATTGGCACTTGCTCCTTTTTGAAAGCACAACTTTTAGGTTTTTGATTTAAAATAGAAAACAAATGAAAACCCTCTTGTTGTCCTGGAGTTGTTTACAAAGCTGAGTGATTACAGCTCAGTATCCAGTTGTTGTTTGTGTGTGTGGAGTTAATTAATAACCTCGGCCATGGAGCTAATGATTTCACCTGCATTCATTTGCTTGTTCATCTGTTTGTGAGCAGCAGAGTGGAAAAGTAAACCCTCTCCGAGTGATCATCTGTGTTCTAACTGAGATCTTAGACCTAACTCACCTCTGAACCATCGCGTCCTTTTTCTCCATGTTCTCCTCGTTCTCCTTTATCACCTTTTTGTCCCACAAAACCCTTTAGGACAGAATATTATAAAACACATCAGAAGACGACGTATGATATGTTCAGAAAATCGGATTCTGAATCTGTATCTTACTCTGTCTCCTTTGGGTCCTGGTGGTCCGGCTGCCCCGGCCTCTCCCTTCTGTCCTGCAAACCCTGGAGGGCCTCGAGCCCCAGGTGCACCAATCAGCACTGAATCAGCAGACGCTCCCTTCACAGGCAAATATATACATGGATTAATGTTGTTGAACTCAATTCTGTGTCGTTTTCCATTCCATCAACTACAGGGAGAAAAAGCAGTTTCACCTTTTGACCCGGTGGACCCGATGGTCCCGTTAATCCAAGTTTTCCCTGACAAACAGAAAAAAAGTACAGTATGTCATCTCTGTCACTAGTTGCCTCATAAAAACAGCAATATATAAAAAATGAAATGATATAAAACCTGAGACAACACACTGGCTAATTATTAGTACCCAATATTACCCCAGAAATAATAGCACAGATGATATTTGTGGGTGATATTTTTGGATTTCTATGGATTTAAAGAGTGTGGAAACATGTTGGCTAATTTGAATGCAGAACTGTTACGTATTTGAACTTTAAAGCTCCACTGCAAAACCTCTATTGCCCCCCTGTGGATTTCATAGTAATTACCCAAACACTCAGACCGACTCTGCGTTCTACACACAAAGAAAGAGAGAGACAGAGAGGAGGGACACTGTCTTCTGCTGATGTACATCTGTCTTTTAATGCAGTGTTACTAGTTTCACCCAGGAAACATTTTTAATATCACATGAGCACATTTGTGACTGTTTTTACAGGACAATCCACCTCTGAAACTCTTTACTCGTGCATGAGCTTCCTCTGCTTCGCCTGATTGATCATGACTGAAAGTCATTGGAGGATGGTTTGAAAGTAACAAACATTCACTTGATGACAATAGTCTGACACACGGGCACTTACAGCTTCTCCTTTGTCACCTTTGTCACCTCTCTCCCCCTGAAACACACACACACACACACACACACACACACACATCATTAGCAGACACATTATACAAAATCTTTATTTTGATGACGTTCAGTTCTTCTCTTCACCTTTTCTCCTGATCTTCCAGACTCTCCTACTTCCCCAGTTCGCCCAGGAACACCTGGTATACCAGGCTTGCCAGACTCTCCGGCAGGGCCCTGGGGCCCCTCTGGCCCTCTTTCCCCAATGGCTCTTCCAGGAGGCCCCGTCGCTCCCGCAGGTCCTCGATCCCCTTGATCCCCCTTGGTTCCTCTCTCTCCTGGAATACCACGAGCGCCCTAGTGTCCAACCAACAAACACGTCTGAATTAGGTTCAAACAGTTTATAATATGCATCATTTTTCTGAATTTTCAAGGCGTTCTTCATCAAGTCTTTTTACTTTTTAAAGCTTCCGAGATGCTTAAAAATCCTACTCACATCTAAGCCAGCGGGTCCTCTCTGTCCTGCGTCCCCCGTGTCTCCCTTTGCACCTTTCTCCGGCTTCTGCAGGGAAGGAGCCACAAGCAAGTCCTTCTTGTCCACAACCACCTTCAGCTCAGAGACCTGTGTGAGAGCATCAAAGCAAGCAGACACAATAAGTTATATTAGTATTAGTATAAGTATATCGTTCTACTGCATTTAATACATTTTTATTCAATAAAATATATTTCCTTAAAAGTCCTGTGTATAAAATGTTGGAAATTAAAGATTAAATAATTATTCTTAATGTTTTACGAGTGTATAATTAATTACCTGATTGTATAAATTGTTGATTTTCATTCCATCATGTGTTTAAAATAACCCACAGTGGACAAACTAAACATCTGATGGCTGCACAGGTTCTCCAACACGCTCGCGAGGGAAGATACTCAGCTCGACTGACGACTGAAGGGATTTTTTTTGGCTCCAAAAATGAAAGGTCAAAGGTCAGTGCTCTGCTTGATTCCATGTCATTGAAAGCTACAAATCAAGGCAGAATTGTTGGTGTAATTATTGACTCACAACCAACAAAAAGCTATCACTAAGTCTGGCTTTTACCGCCTGGAGAACTTTTCAAGGATCAAGTGTTTTCTGTCTCAACAAGACACAGAAACACACTAGATTATTATGACAGCTGGTCCAGAGTCCTGCTGCCAGAGTCCTGCCTAATACCAGGGAAACTGGACCACATCACACCCAGTCCTCACATCACTACACTGGTTTCCTGTGAGTCACAGGATAGATTTCAAAATCTTACTCTTGGTCTACAAACCACTGAATGGTCTTGGACCAAAATACATCCTAGACTTATGAGTTCCCTATGAAGCATCCGCAGGTCTAAGATTATCAGGAGCAGGTTTACTGTGTGTTTCACACATGCACAAACAAAGTGAAGCAGCAATCATACAAATGACTGGGACTCTATACCAAAACTCTAAAATATGTGAAAAACTAGGCAATCGTTATAGTAGAGATAAAGATACACATGTGTGTATATATATACACACATGTGTGTATATATATATATATATATATAAATATATATATATATTTATATATATATATATTTTATATATATATATAATAAAAAAAATATATATATATTTTTTTTTTTATATTTTATATATATATATAAAAATGACATATTCATAATTGTGATATTTAGTGATCTAGAGTTAATGCCCCTAAACACACTGCACCTGTAATAAATAAGTCAAAAACAAGGCGTCCACACACCTGAATACCGAGGCTGGCCAGAGCCTTCTGTACGTCCTGCAGACACAAATACAGACGCATGAGTTAACACAGACGGACACTGGCAGCCAATGAGCCGACAAGTCAGAGTTTGGACATCAGACGTGATGGACCGATGTCTTACCACAGCTGTCCCAGGTTTGCCCGGTGCTCCGTCCTCTCCCGGGTCACCCTGCCAATAAAAAGAGCTCAAAGTGTCAACACAGAACACTGAAGCCTCAATCATGTCACAGACTCACTGCGGTGGAAGAAAATGGAAGTTTAACTTACAGTTTCACCTTTAAGGCCGTGGGGACCTCGCTCTCCCTGAGGCAAAGACCACAAGCAGAAGAAGAAGAGGAAGAAGAGGAAGGAGAAGGAGGAGAAGGAGAAGGAGGCCATAAAACAGAGTAAATTGATATTTATATGGAGAAAGAAATGGAATCAATAAAGACAACGTACTCTGGGTCCTGCAGCTCCGGGGACACCGGGGACGCCCTGTCAGACAGAGGAACAAGGACATCGATGAGATCATTAGCAGATAATATGTGGGACAAATGGAGTAGCGTGCGGGGACATGTCCTCATAAAACCCACGTCTCTGCTCATACACGTGAAGACAGCAGAGAAATTATAACATTTTACCAAACATTTACACTGCTCTGAAAACCATTTACCTTTAAACAGCTGAGTATCAAACGTCAGTACCTTTGTATTATTGACCAAAACATCCTCATGTGTTGGTATTGAAATCAATATTAAATCAATAAGAAATAAAGATCTAACAGTGTGAGCAGGACGCTCACTCTCTAAAGAAGAGGAAGTCGTGCTTCTTTTAATGAATGTCAAGAAATGTCAAGGCTTCATTTAATCAAATATCATGACAGTGCAATAAAACTAAAGAAATGTATTACAACGTGTGACATAATTCATCACTTATATGGATTTCATTAACCCTTAGTGATCACTGGTGCACCCATGGTAATAACACACAACTCCTTATATGGACATCCTTGGGGGTGTGTCTGGAAACACTTTATATTAAGGAACACAAATTCAACATTAACTAGGTGCTTACTAACATGCATACTAGTAACATACTAGCCCTTTATTAGTAATTATTAAACACCTTAATCAGGAAAAATCTTGATTTATGTCGTTACATTTAGTGTAGAGTGGAAAAATGCTCTGTGTTCTAAAGGTTACATTTATTTTGTAAAAAAAGTAATCAGGAATATGTTGATATTGGAATAAATGACCCAGCCACACTCCCAACAGAGTTCTATGAATGAAATGAAACAATTAAACGCACAAACAGGAATTATTTGTTATAGAACAAAAGCTTTTTTTGGACAGAAATAAAGAAATGTGAATACTGCTGAGTCATGCACACTCACAGGGGTTCCTGGGGGCCCCTGTGGGCCGGGGATCGGTGCCACCTCGGCTCCTTTCATGTACACAACCTGTGAGAGACGATGCATGAGTTAGTAGACGACAAACCTTCCTCTTTCTACATTTTCACTGTGTCCACATCACCTGTCCAGGAGGACCAATACTGCCAGGTAACCCAGGTGGCCCTGAAGGACCGGAGGGGCCTCCAGCTCCAGGAAGCCCTCGGTCCCCTTTCTGCCCATCACGGCCCTGGGAAAACACACAATTACACAACTGAGGTTATTTGTGCCTGTGATTCAGTCGAGGATGAAGAATAAAATCAAAGCAGGGGGCCACTGATGCTCTCCAGATAATTAACAGGACATGAATAAAAAAACACTCTGACATTTGCTGCTCCTCTGGATTTCTCTCTGAAGTGTCCCCCCCCCCTTAAAGGCTAAGCTTCATCATTAGAGGCATGTGAATGTATATATGGCTGCAGTGATGAGGGTGTGATGGCACCGTCAATGTCAAACACACACAGAAAATCTGATGAGTAATACAAGAGGAAGAGGAAGAGGAAGAGGAAGTGTGACGGGAGCAGCACACGACACACACACACACACACACACACACACGACAAGAACTCACATCTCTTCCAGCTGCTCCTGCGTCTCCTCTGTCGCCCTGTAGATAAAAGAAAATAAGGAAAAATAACCTTAAATAACTTATAAATAAGTTACTAATATTTGTGTATAAAGCTTTTGAAAAGGTTGAGAAAATGTAAGTTATGTCCTAAGTTAGGACTTATACGCTCCCCTCGACTATAACTGATGAACAAACCTTCCTCCCGTCTTCTCCTGGCACTCCATCCTCACCCTGTGCATGAAAAGAACAGAACGATAAATCACTGGCCCTTCTTTAAGAGGTCCACTGAAGACCGCCATTACTCAGGATGAGATACACGTCATTCACGGGGACAGAATATGACACATTTACACTGTCAGTGTGGACACAATCACTATCAACAGAGTCAAAAATGTTACCATCTTTCCAGGAGACCCAGGTTTGCCATCTTCACCTGATTTACCCTAAAAGAAGACGACAGTGTTATAAACAGACTGTAGAGAAACAGATTCAAACTAAAACAGGATTAAAAACAGGATTAGATGCTTTAATGTGTCAGTGAGGCAGTGACTCATCACTGTCATATGAACATTATTCACTATTCAACTGGCAGCGTGCACACGGACCAATGCTTATGTTCCATGTCCCATCAGCAGTCTTCACACACACACGCACACACACACACACACACGCGCACACGCAGGCTTCATAAACTTTAAAGAAGTTTTCCATGGGAACGACCCACATACAAATTCTGGCAGAATTTAAAAGGGAAATAAACATCGTTAGAACAAAGAAATAATCAAGCAAACACAAGTTTCTACAGAGACACAGACATGACACGAGGGAAATAACTGAAAATATTCCTTCATGCACACTTTTGACCTATTTCTTGGCCAGAAACGACTGTGATTGATGGAGAAATAACTGTATAAATGTGGGTTTATCGTAAGTAACGTCAGAAAGACGCTCACAGATTAGAACTTGGGCGATCAATAACATTTAAAGGAAACCACGTTGAAACGCATGCGAGACATATGTCGACGACAATCTCGTTTTCTTTAAAAAAAGAGCTGGAAAAACGACGTGGATCTCTGCGTGCAGTCGTCAGCGGTGAATTATCACGTACAGAGTAACTGTGACATTAACAGAACGTCGTCTACATCGCGATGATTCAAAAAATGTCATTAAATGTTGTTGATGGCGGAAGTTTGAATGTGTCTAACTTTACTGTTAAACTTCGGCAGTAATTATTCTTGTACCTCATTCCCAACCGAAAATGAAACTCAGTCCCACGATCTCCGTCCCTTTTTGCTAACACAGCTCTCAATAATATTGATTTAGTATTTCATGCCACAAACTACAATTGTTCGTCCGTGTCACGTCCGGGGCTCCGCAGATGTCCTTACTTTTCGCTAAGAAAGAATCTCACATTTATAATGACGAGAGCGCATGTGATCTTAGCAGCAACAAGCACCTGCTCACTTGCGCCCCCTACTGTCTGCCTCACCTTTTATGTCCGGTCGGCTAAAAGACGGAGTACGCCACACACACTCATCAAAGATAATAGTCAGACGGGTGCAGAATAAACGTGACGTTTCTCACCTTTATTTGAACAGCAAATGTGTAAACTCAGAGATTTTCAGTATAAAAATGATCAAAATTGTTTTTTTAACTTTTCATAATGAGCCTCACCTGCCTCCCCTCGTGTGTGTGTGTGTGTGTGTTTGCTTCTTGTGTGGACTCATCTATGCGTTTAAGGAGGTTTGCACTGAATGTTCCGTCGGTGTCATTGTAAATGCTTATACTCACAGGTGTCCCTGGAGTTCCTGGGGGCCCAACAGGCCCTTGAGGGCCCAGTTCTCCTCTAGTTCCTGGTAAACCCTGATTAAAAACAAACACAGCAGATTGAAGTTTATTATGTGGAGACTCACAGAATGAACTGCGATGGAAACATTTAAACATTGAGGTTCACAGTTATTTGTTATCTCTCCATCACTCAGGTCAGTCGACAGTGATGACCAACAGTTCTTCATCACTGTCGACTGACGGCTTATGCAATCGCCTACAAGAGTGAGAGTCTGAGTATTTTAACATCTCCACAGCGCCCTCTGCAGCACGCACAGTTACACTGCAGGAAGGGCAGACCAGTGTTTACTGCAATCAAGTGTGAGTGAGAACAAGTCCTCCTCCTCCTCCTCCTGGGTTTGATCATGTTGTGACTCAGAGAGGAAGAGCGACGCATGAAGACGTCTGCTGTCAATGTGTGTGTGTGGGTGAGGGTGAGAGAGACAGAGAGAGAGAGGGGGGGAGGGAGACACTAAGAGAGCTAAGACTGAGGAATTACAATGAGAAGATATTTCCCATTTGAGATTTTAAAGTAATAACCACACAGGAAGAGGGAGACTCACATCTCTCCCGGGATCTCCCAGTTTCCCAGAATCCCCCTGTAACACAAAGAAAAAGCAAAAACAATGTCAACATGACCCCATTCTTACTGAGGACACAGTTATTCTAATCTTATCTCTGTGACCCTAAAACCAGGCCTTAACCCCCCTTTATTAAAAGCCCTTTACAGCTGTGAGGAACAGACCAAGTGTCCTCACAAAGACACAAACAGTGTAACCTTTGACCTTAACCAGAAACACTTACCGCCTAACCCTAAACTTAACCTAATCACAACTCAAATGTTAGTCTTCACTGACTCAGTTCCACAGAAATAAAGGTTTTGGTTTGGTCTTTATCTTAATTGTTCCATTTGTGATAAAAGCATGAATTTTGGTAGAGTTTAAAGTCAAAGACATCTGAAAAACATCTGGATACAGAGGCATGGTGAACCTTCAACATTATTCAGATTGACTGATACTGAGGACCTGAAAAGGTTATAAATACAAGTGAAATACCCTCTGTCCAGCTGGTCCAAGAGGACCTGGTTTACCATCCAGACCTGGACGTCCATCCAGCCCAGAAGCTCCCCTTTCTCCCTGATCACACAGAGAATTAGAGTCAGGACACTTTATCTTAAAGTGTGAGACCAAAACTGAACAGAACAGATTCAAAAGAACTTTTTTATCTGCAAACAGCAGATTGTGAGGTTTGTTTTCAGACCTTCTCTCCAGGTGTTCCTCTTTCTCCTGTGTCACCCTGGAAATATTAAAAGGTTTAATAAAAGGATTCAAATAAAAGGAAAAAAATCACTCATGAATCCACTGTAGAGAGAACTGATGAAGAAAATCCACTGACTCTTGTGCCGGCAGGTCCACGTTGTCCCTCAGGACCCTTTATAGACGACAGGGACAGGACAAGACGTCACAGAGGGTCCTCAGTCATGCATGCACACAGATGCTGATACAGTGGCTGATCACACTAAAGCATTCAGGTCTTCCATGAACGCTGTAAACTCACTCGTAGGCCGGCGGCTCCAGGAGTCCCCGATTCTCCTTTCTGACCTTTGCTGCCGAGTCCTCCCGGGCTGCCGGCGTCACCCTGGAATCACAATCATTTTCTCTTCAGTTCATGAAGAGAGTAGCATGCAAACACTGTGATGAGACAGAGACAGAGACAGAGACAGAGACAGAGACATGCACATCCACATACTTTGTCTCCCCTCTCTCCTTTCAGCTGCCCCTGGACGTCAGCCTGCTCAAAGAAACACACATGAAACCTCACAGATCACAGATCAGTGGGAGTTAAGCCTCAAAATGTCCATCTGGACCTTTTTGTCTTTGCTTACCATAAAAAAGGTGAGAAAATGTCCTGTGAGTGAATGTTTTGGCTCATTTTTCCAGAATAACTTTCAATATCTGACAGTTATTTACAATTCACTAGATGTTAAAATAGTGAATTAACAATTTACGTTTTATTGAGAAATAAACACTGCACTATGTTTAAAATAACATTTGGTTGAGTTTTTGTCTCATTGTCCAAAAACAGGCCAAACAGTGGAAATGGTTTTTCTAATTGTTTCCTCTGTGGTGACGTCTGTGATATCCTCAGTGTTAAAGGGTTCAAATATCAGAAATGTTCAATTTAAACTACAAACGAAGTTAGTAACACAATGAAGAAATTTGACAAACATCAAAAAAATTGTTGCTTCCTTTTTCAACAGAATAGAAACTGAGATCATAAAAAAAGACAGGATGTTTTACTCTTCTTTATCTCACAACTATTAACCAAATCCCGTCATTACCAACAGTCTTGTGCTGTGTATTTCCTAAAAAACTAATGACATCATATATATGATGATGGACGAGTTTGAGATTGATTCTGCACTGCTGTGTTGTTTATGTCTCAAGACTACCGTCACAGCATTTGCTGCATGGATTAATTTATCCATGTGTATCCACCCCTCACAACAACCTGTCTTTAATAAGGGAATCACTCACGTAACAGCATGAGCAGATTACTTCATTAACTCGGGTTATGCATAGAAGAAAGAACCTATCTGCACCATAGATTCAGTCTTTATGCAGATGACAACAAAACCTAGATCTAGATCAGGTTTTCTTCTCCATATATTTAATGTTCAAGTTAATCTAATCTTAATGATCAACGTCACAAAATGTTCTCGTAACATCTCGTCTCTCTGACACTGTTATGTGACACACTCACCACTTTTCCTGGTGGTCCAGCAGGTCCTTGAAGTCCCTTGAAGAAGAAGAAGAAGAAGAAGTTTTGTGAATCCATGAACAGCAGAGACACGGTACAAAGTTAAATAAAGTCAAATAAGCTGACGGACTGACTGACCTGGCTGCCTTTATCCCCCTTCAGTCCTGCAGGTCCAGGGCTGCCCTGTGATTGAACATAGATCAATAAACAGAAAAAAAGATGGCACACACACTCACTCCTGACCTTGCTCAACGTTTCTCCTCTCAAGGCCTCAGTGGAATATCTCAGGAGCGTATTGATAAAGTGTCTGCACCATGAATCATAACATGTCTCACATTTATTCCGTGCTCTCCAGGGTCTCCCAACGCTCCTTTCTCCCCTGGACGTCCGGGCTGACCAGTCAGTCCCTGAGGGGGGAGGGTGGAGGTGAGGGGGGGAGGGGGGGCAATGACAATGTCAGTTAACTGTACTTTCCATGGATGTTTTTAAAAATCATTAAGAAGCATGTGTTATACCCTGAGTCCTCTTTCTCCTGGCTTCCCTGGAAGTCCAGACTCCCCCTGATTGCAGAAGTAGAAATAATTATATATGAACATGTAACATGTGACATGTAACATGATGCACATTAAACAGATTCTAATATATTCCATCATGTAAAGGAAATGAATGTGAAAAAGGGAGAAATGGAGACAGTGAGAAAGATCAAACTCACAGGAGTGCCTTCATCGCCCTTCTCTCCTCTCCCTCCCTGTAAAAAAAAATATATATATATGAATAATTCATTCATGAATTTACCTGGAAGTGAAACATTTACATTCCAGTATAAACAGCAGCGACGCATGTACACGTGTGATGTTACCTTAAATATGACATCTATGTACAGAGATGCATGAAGGAAGCAGCAGAACATGATTACAGTACAGCAGCAAGAAATCACACACAGTTACTGCACTATAGATAGATAGATAGATAGATAGATACTTTATTCATCTCACAGATACTGCGATCAATAAGAATAACAATGACATTAGACTGTCATTCAAAAACTGAGAAAAACAGCAAATCCTTACATTGGAAAAATATGACAAATGTATAAAATGTCATTTATTAGGAGCTGCAACTAACGCTTATTTTCATAATCCATTCATCTGTCCATCATTTTCTCGATTAATGGAATAATCGTTTGGTTTCCATAAAATGTCAGAAAACGTTCAAAAATGATTCACTTTGAATGATTTCTTTGTTACGAGGAGCAAAGAAACGAAGACAAATATTCACATTTAAGAAGCTGAAACAATCAGAAATCTTGTTTCATCATGAAAAAAGCTTCAAACCGATGAATCGATTGTCAAAATAATTGACGATTCATTTAGTAATCGATTAATAATCCGAGTAATTGTTCCCACTCTAGTGCAGCCATGGTAATAATCCACAACTCCTTATATGGACATCCTGAGGGTGAGTGTTTATAGGTGACATATTCAGGCTTCTTATGTGTTGTTGAGTCAAAGTTAAGTTATTATTTATATCACATTTTTAGTCGTGATATAAAGTAGCAATAATTGTGCAGAAGTCACAAAGTAAAACTGTATTCACTAATTTCACAAATTCAATCCGAGTTTAAACATTTTCTAGTACTTTTAGCTCATGCGTGTTTATATAGTTATTATATTGACTGCGTTGTGCTGACAAAAAGTATATAAGACACTGTATACTGCACTTCTTATAGCCTCTAAGTATATTATACATAGTGATGGAAACAGCAGCCGTGTGCTCCGTGTTCCAAAGGTTAAACAAAGTCAATACATAGACGTTGTTACTGTATTATTACTGTATTATTACAAGTTCTTAAAAAGGTATAGACACAGGTCCAGAGGATGGTAAAGAGTGTGTGTCGCTCCACAGTTCAACCATACTCATCTCTGACCTCTTTCCCAGGAAGACCAGGCTTTCCTGGGATACCTGGACGCCCGTTGTCCCCTCGCTCTCCTGGTTCACCAGCGTCTCCCTAAACAACATTTTCAAAACAAGTTTAATAATCATCAAAGATAAAAGAGCGAGAAACGAACAGACGAGCTCAGGGAAACACAGCAGGCCTCTCACGCTCACCTTGGCACCTGGTCTTCCACTGATACCAGCCAGTCCCTGAGGGGGAAGCACATGTTTTATGTATCACACACACACACACACACACACACACAGAGTGAGTGTATTTCCTGAATAACTGATGCAACGTTCAGAAATAAATACACAGTAACTGTGAATATGACGACGATGATGGCGTTTGTAGACGTGATAAGTGTTCTTGTTTTAAACTTACTCTCTCTCCTGATTCTCCTTTAGGACCAGCAGCACCTAACCCTGGTGACCCCTTTGAGAAAAAAGTGGAATAAAAACATTATTAACGTCATTTAGACATAAAAACACGCCCACAAACAATCCTAAATATAATTCTACATTCTACAATTGAAAGATTGGAACCAAGATCTTTGAATGATTTGTTATTTGCATCATAAACAGAGTTTATAGTGTAAGATGCAATAACCTCAGACCACCCTTTAACACCGAGTCTATCTGCACTGCATTGTTGTAATTAATGCTAATGAATGAAGTAGTCTGCTCGTGCTGTGAGTGAGTGAGTGAGTGAGTGAGTGAGTGAATCCCTTATTAAAGACAGTGGATACACAGAACGACTGTGGTCTACAAAAACAAATCAATACAGCAAATGCTGTGATGATAGTCTTGAGACTATAGAAGAAGGGGGCAAATAAAAATATTGTGTTTATTCAAAATGTAGTTGAATTTTCAAAAAAGGAAACAAATCCCTCTATAAATGACGTATGAAGCAACGTTTTCTATAATTATTCATAAACACTGTCCAGTTATCACAGTGCTGTGTGTGGATGTTGGAGCTTTTCATTTCCCAGAGGGATTAATAAAGTCGTCTGTCTGTCTGTCTGTCTGTCTGTCTGTCATCTAAAGCTGTTTTCTCTATCTACAATCATCAATCACTGTGTTGAGGTATTATCATGTAGTTGTCGTTGCTCACTTTCTCTCCTCTCTGTCCTGGGTCTCCTTTCTCTCCTCGCTGCCCATCAAGACCAGGAAGACCCCGCTCGCCCTGTGGAAGAACAGAACGGAACAGAACAGAACAGAACAGAAAGGAACAGAACAGAACAGAACAGAAAGGAACAGAACAGAACGGAACGGAACAGAACGGAACGGAACGGAACGGAACAGAACAGAACAGAACAGAACAGAACAGAAAAGGGAAGAAAACCAATCAGTGTGAAGAATGACAGTGTGAGAATGTGTAGTCTGAAGACATGAAAGGTGTCTAAGGTCTTACCTGTTCACCTCTCTTTCCTGGGATACCTGGAGACTGCAGTCATATCGTACAAAATATCACACGTTAAAAAGAAAATTGAAAATCAAAGAGTTATTGTACGTCATGAAGTGTTTTTTTTGTGTATCCGAGGACTCACACTTCCTCCAGGCTCTCCTGGAGCTCCGTCGCGTCCCTGAGAACAGACAGAGATTCATTAAATCAGATTATGAAACGCTCTGTGACGGCGTCTCGCTCCCGTCCATCTGCTGACTTTCATATGAATTCACAGTCTCACCTTTTCTCCCGGTGGTCCACTGGGTCCTGATAAACCCTGGTGACAAAATCAAAGAACTCTTTTCATGAGACACTCACTGCACCAAACCAAAAGGCCAGACTGACGTCATTAGCCGAGACGATTACGACAATCTGTGACTCACTCTCAGCCCCGGTGATCCTGACAGGCCTGGCTTTCCTGCGTCGCCCTGAGAACACACAGATGCTTCAGAAGTGGCAGAAAAATGTCAAGCTGCAGTGTCCTCATCATTCATTCACCTGTCCTCATCATTCATTCACCTGTCCCCATCATTCATTTACCTGTCCTCATCATTCATTCACCTGTCCCCATCATTCATTCACCTGTCCTCATCATTCATTCACCTGCTCTGCCTGAAACAAGCAAGACTATCAGACCTGAACAAGGGAGTACTGTAATATTCTACTCAAATAAAAAGTACTACTATTTTATCAACATTTTACTTAAGTAAAAGTTAAAGTATCTTGTTTAAAATGTAAAAGTTACTTTTAGTCTGTTTTTTTAACAAGGTTGGGGTTCTTTCTTGTGTCGTGCAAAAAGGACAAGGGAACACAAATCTCACATGAACTGTGTTTAATTAAAGGCAAACTTTTACAAATCAAAGTGCTGACAACATTAAATATGTAAACACATAGCGTTTCGGTTAAAATGGGTCAAAAGGTCACAGATGCTTTAACTTTTCTCACTCACTCAGGGACCACCAATTCACCTGTCCTCATTATTCATTCACCTGTCCTCATCATTCATTCACCTGTCCTCATCATCATTCACCTGTCCTCATTATTCATTCACCTGTCCTCATCATCACTCACCTGTCCTCATCATCATTCACTTGTCCTCATCATTCATTCACCTGTCCTCATCATCATTAACCTGTCACTCACCTGTCCTCATCATCATTCACCTGTCCTCATCATCACTCACCTGTCCTCATCATTCATTCACCTGTCCTCATTCATTCACCTGTCACTCACCTGTCCTGACCTACTCAATGACATGAACGTGAGTCAATATAATCCCTTCCTTTCCACCTTTTATTATTATTTATTTATTCAGACACTGACAGAGACGGACAAAAAGCCTTTCTCTCATCAAAGCAGGTTATTTGTTATGTTTTGTTTTTTCACTCATACTCATGTCACCACATGCTTTAGCGAGACATCCACAGAGAGTGGTGTGGAGACTTACTCAGCATTGTGTGACCTCATCTGATAATGGTTAGAATGTAAAGGACATTTGTGAGTATTAGAGGGTTACACAGTACAAATGAACATGACTTACTTTCCCCCCGACTTCTCCAGCCGGTCCTCGCTCTCCCTGCACAGACAGACAGACAGACAGACAGACAGACAGACAGACAGAGAGTGAAACTCAGCAGTTATTACTTTTTATAAGCACAAGCCAGAGCAGGTGCAATTATCCATCACTGTCACAGCTGTAAACGGAGTCTTGTTGAGTTTTGCAGCCACTGTTGAAACAATCTCATTATAAATGTACTACAGTTACTTGAGTGCAGTGTTTATCTAGTAATTATGAATAACTATTGAATCAAAGACATTTATAATGTCTCTGGTGCACAGAGAGGAAGCCTTTATCTACCAGCAACTTCCACACATTTACATTCACTCAGTTTTTCTGTTCAGGTACAAACAAGTTTGTAGGAAATTCAATTTACGTGTGTGTGTGTGTGTGTGTGTGTGTGTGTGTGTGTGTGTGTGTGATCGTGGACCAGTCATTATACTGTGCACACACTCACCCTGTCTCCCTGTGATCCGGGCTCTCCAGACTGTCCTCGGTCACCCTGTCAGAACACACACAGAGGTCACTCCTCCATCTTCACCAAAACTTCAGAGGTGATTTTGTTCTCACCTTTGTCTTACCTTACTGCCAATCTCTCCTGGAGGACCACGAGGACCCTGAAATACATGATAAAATCCACTTCAAGTTGTTTTGTACTTAGTTAGTTAAAATACTTTTCATTTAATGTCAGTGGGCGTTCCATCGAGACAGAAATGATTTTAAATGTGTGTAGTGTCACTCGTTTCTGATTTAGAAAGAGGAAATCTTGATACCTGTGTTCCCACCTTCAAACTTCAGTTATATAACAGTTTTCACCTCATACTCTTTAGTGACGGGTATATTATTGCATATTTGTCAGGATTATTCACGTCACTGTGCAGCTGCAGTGAAAAAACAAACAAACTGCTGGGCAGGATTAACACAATCATAAAAGAGCAGATGCAGTTGTTTCTCCCAATAAACTCTCAATGTTTTTAATACAATTACAGTTTATTGTACAAACTGTACAGTTCTCACAGTGTGACGTCCAAAATGCAGAATTACAAAGACCAAATTCTGAAGATTGTGCAGCTAAAACTTGATTTCTTTGTGTGTGTGTGTGTGTGTGTGTGTGTCACCCACCCTGTCTCCAGGCTCTCCCTGTCTGCCTGCAGGTCCAGGTAACCCTTCACCACCGTCGCCCTAAAAACAGCAACATTTTCTGTCAGAAAAACACTGACCCTGCTGATGCTCACACACTAAATCAAGCTGCAGCAGCTACCTTGTCTCCTTTGCTGCCCTGTGGTCCTGCTGGCCCTCGAGGGCCCAGAGTCCCTGGAGATCCTGGAATACCCTGACAGTATAAAACAAAAAGGCAATTAGCAAACACAAAATATAATCCCAATCCCCCTGAGATTATGTCAGCACATCTGCAGTGATTGACGGCGCTTACTGGAAAGCCCTTCTCGCCCTTCACTGCAACACCGCTGCCTACTCCTGGAGGTCCCTGTCAGCAGAGAGACACAGAGAGACACAGAGAGACACAGAGAGACACAGAGAGACACAGAGAGACACACAGAGAGACACAGAGAGACACAGAGAGACACAGAGAGACACACAGAGAGACACAGAGAGACACAGAGAGACACAGAGAGAGAGAAGAGCTCAGAGTCATCATTGTGCCTGCATGGATATAAACGCTGTCAGCAGTGATGGTGTGACTTACCCTCTCTCCTGAGCTGCCCTTCTCTCCCTGCACAGACACAGACAGACACAGACACAGACAGAGACAGAGACAGAGACAGGACACGAGGGAGTGGATGTTAAACAGTGTTTGTCACAAACTATTTCCTTCTTTTAAAAAAAGACGAGTTTGCGAGTAAACACACAAACAACCCACGTCTTACTGTTTATAATCCACAGAACTACAGAAGAGAAACAGAGGAACAACAAGTACAGGAAACTTAATGTTTATTTACTGGAGAACGATTCCTTTTAGCAGCAGTTTTTATAACATCAAACACCAAACCTGGTGTTTTTTTTAATAAAGAAAATTAAATTCTAAATAATTATGTTTCATAACGTGCCGGTAAAATCTCATATTTGTGTGAATATACAGTAAATGTTTGGGCCTCCACTTAAAAAAACAAACTATTCCAGTGGCTCAATGCTACCACCGTGTGTGTGTGTCTGAAAATAACACTTTCATCCTTGAGCAGCGGCTGCAATAAAAACTCTCGGAAATGCCTCGGAAAACCCGAGGGGAAGATTTGACACGTGACACATGAGAAAATGTGAAGTCAGGACATTATTTCATCAGACAAAGACTAAGTGTGAATTGTGATGAGAAATACACATCAAATGTGACTCAAATATGATTTAATATAAATAGACTCTAACATCAATGTCTCCTCAAATATTTATTCCAGTCTATCAATAATAAAGATGAAGTAACAGATCCAAGTATTTGGAGAGAAAACTAACAAACACTGCAGTATTTTAACTCAAAGAGTTTCTATTTTAATGTTGCTTCATGTTAAACTAAATCCTTCTTGACCACCTTTACATCACTTGAGAGTGAATGGAAGCGAGGACGCTGACGCTGACCTTGATGGAGAGTCCTGGTGTTCCTGGAATCCCAGGACGACCGTCCTGACCTGATAATCCCGGAACTCCAGATTCCCCTTTGGTTCCGGTGATGCCCGGTCGACCCGGAGTGCCCTTCATACAAAACATAAGAAATATGGATTACGCAAGCATGCACACGCACACGCACACAAACAGATCTAGTGATATCTAAAGTTTAGGGGTGTACGTATAAGCAGTTTAAGTTTATTTATGTAAATGAGCATTTTTTTTGTTGTTGTTTGTGAAATAAATGATAGCATTCTTAACTTTGGGAGCAGCAGGTATAGAGGGTTTGTGTGATTTAGGTTTTTGTGACCCTGGAAAAGCAAGTTAAGGTTTGTGCGGTGTGATTGTGTTATTGTGTGATTGTGTGATTGTGTGTATGTGTGATTTGTGTGATTGTGTTATTGTGTGATTTGTGTGATTGTGTTATTGTGTGTATGTGTGTATGTGTGATTGTGTGATTGTGTGATTGTGTAATTGTGTAATTGTGTGATTTGTGTTATTGTGTTATTGTGTGATTGTGTTATTGTGTGATGTGTTATTGTGTGATTGTGGGATGTGTTATTGTGTGATTGTGTGATTGTGTGATTGTGTTATTGTGTTATTGTGTGATTGTGTGATTGTGTGATGTGTTATTGTGTGATAGTGTGATAGTGTGATAGTGTGATAGTGTTATTGTGTGATGTGTGATGTGTTATTGTGTGATTGTGTGATTGTGTGTATGTGTGATTGTGTGATGTGTTATTGTGTGTATGTGTGATTGTGTGATGTGTTATTGTGTGATAGTGTGATTGTGTGATGTGTTATTGTGTGATTGTGTTATTATGTGATTGTGTGTATGTGTGATTGTGTGATGTGTTATTGTGTGATGTGTTATTGTGTGATGTGTTATTGTGTGATTGTGTGATGTGTTATTGTGTGATTGTGTTATTATGTGATTGTGTGATTGTGTTATTGTGTGATTGTGTGATTGTGTGATGTGTTATTGTGTGATTGTGTGTATGTGTGATTGTGTGATGTGTTATTGTGTGATTGTGTGTATGTGTGATTTTGTGATGTGTTATTGTGTGATTGTGTGATGTGTGATTGTGTGATTGTGTTATTATGTGATTGTGTGATTGTGTGATTTGTTATTGTGTGATGTGTGATTGTGTGATTGTGTTATTATGTGATTGTGTGATGTGTTATTGTGTGATGTGTTATTGTGTTATTGTGTGATTGTGTCTGTCTCTCACCGGTATCCCTGGGAGGCCTGGTTCTCCCTTCCTCCCTGGAAGACCCCCTCCAGCTATAGTTGAGCCTGGTTCCCCCTGAAGCACGAGTACAGTACAGTACGATGAACATCACTGTGGTTTATTGTCTCGCAAACAAAGTGTTAAAAACATAATTAAAACAAATGCAGCTCACCCTTTCACCTCTGTCGCCCTTTGACCCTTGTTGCCCGGTCGTACCTGGTTCACCCTACAAAAACAACCAGAGGAAAGGTTTTTAACTTGCAAACTAAAAGACAAACCACAAACACGTGTGACTCACGGTGTCACTCACCGAGACTCCTCTGATACCCGGCAGGCCCTGTGAGCCCTGTGTGACAAAAACAACAACATTACTTCATGCTATGCTATGCTATGCTAATATGACGTCACGGCCTCGTCCAGAAGTTCTGGAGGTCGTCTACTCACCGGAACCCCTGCGTTTCCGGGGGCACCCGGTCTACCCGGCAACCCTGGATTTCCATCAATACCAGGAAACCCCTGAAGAGGAGAAAAAAAACAGGAGTGAACTATCAAAATCACAACAAGGTGTTAGCTTAGCATTTTAACTTTTTACAGTATTCTTTCTAAAGTATTCTTTCTTGGAAATGCATGTTTATTTTTTATTATCTTTACCTTTAGTGTCTTTACTGTCTTCGTCCCAATACAACTTTTTCACTTCCGATACGATACCGATATTGATCCGATCCAATATCAGCACGAATCATACATACTCTAATGATTTATTTTGTAGTGTGGAATGTTAGAATGGGCTTGATCAAGTGATATTACTTAAACAGAGAACACTAGTATGAGAAAAACTGACCCATTTATTATTATTAACCAATGGTTACATCCATTTTAACCTTCAACATAAGAATATTGGATGTTAATTTCATACAGTCTATGGTTCATTTCATCAGGAGGAAAGTACCAAGTGCTAATGGGGGTGTTTTTAGATCACCCGTGTTTCACAGGTAACCGCATGTCTTCAGAGAACACCCACCTTGTTTTCACTATTTTGGATTTTGCAGACGTACTTAGCTCCGTGTTTGAAGTTTCACGACACATTTAAACACACAAAGCTCTTGTCAGGGCTGGTTTTTGGGGTATAATGAACAAACGGAGGCTGTTGAAAGTCGACAGGTGGCGCTGGTTTATGAAATAATGTTGTTTTAGCAGCTCGCCTCAGGATGAGCTAGCATGGCTAACTCACGCTGTTGTATCGGAGCGCTTATATCGGAGATTTAAGATGCAATCCAATATAATCCAATATAATCCGATATAATCCGATACGCGTTTTTTGGCTGATATCGGAGCAATATCCGATATCAATATCGTAACATCCCTTCTAATAAAGGACTTCTTTATCTTAGCTGTACTCACTCGTTCTCCCTTTTCTCCTTTCACCCGCCCAAAGGGTTCAACGGGGGTGGACTGGCCCGGCAGTCCCGGTGGTCCTGCTGGTCCCTGAGGGCCTCTGGGGCCGTCCCTCCCAGGCAAACCACCAAGACCCTACAGCAGAAACACTGCTGTTAATATCATTGTAATATCACATGAGTGCGTTATGCTGTAATAATAATAATAATAATAATAATAATAATAATAATGCTATAACTTACAGGTCCTCCGTTGCGTCCGTCTGTCCCATCTCTGCCTCTCTCGCCCTGTGGAGTTTGAACACATCAGTTTTTTACAGAGTACAAACTTCAGGAGGAGAAAAACAAATCACCCTCTGCACTCTACCTTCTCTCCACGCTCGCCTCTCTCACCCTGAAATAAATGAACACATTAAACTTGTTTAGAAATCACAGGGAGAGAATCGTGTGTGTGTGTGTGTGTGTGTGAGTCAGAGAATAACTCACGCGTGGGCATTGGACCGTGCACTGCTGTGGACCTGGAGACACCTGAAAAATGAAAGATAAGAAACATTAGCTGAGAAAAACGAGCCAACAGTCGTTTATTTTATATTTGCAGAGGGCGGGGCTGGGACGAATCCCAGCTGACCTCAACTGAGATGATGAACTTTAAAACAGACATTTTTATCCTCTGAATTCATCCTTCCACAGCATTTTGGCTGCTTTTTTAAACATACAGTTTATACGGCTGTAAGAATGTGTAATAAACAGTGTCTTTTTTATATATATATATATATATATATATATATATATATATATATATATATATATATATATATATATATATATATATACATATATATACACATAAACAGTATATGGGGTTTAGAGCTAAAGCAATTACTCGATTATTAATCCATCACTAAATTAATCGTCAACTATTTTGTTAATAGATTAATTAGTTTGAAGCTTTTTTACATGATTAAAACAAGATTTCTGATTGTTTCAGCTTCTTAAATGTGAATATTTTCTTGTTTTTTTTGCTCCATGTAACAAAGAAACAAAGACAACAAAAACAAGACAATGGAGAACATCATCATTTCCAGGTTTGACAAACACTGATCGACACTTTTCAACATTTTATGGACCAAACGATCAGTCGATGAATCGAGAAAATCAGCGACAGATGAATCGATGATGAGAATAATGGTTAGTTGCAGCTCCATTGGGGTTCAACATGAAGTCCTTTAAGTTTGTGTACAGCTGAATCCGAGGTACGTGAACTGGTCTACTGTTCTATGGTATTCACATTAAAACACGACTTTAATGTGCACTCACATGTGCTACATTTATTTTCAGTGATGATACCAACCGTGACTCTAATTTGACAAATAATGATGATGATGATGTCATAAAGACAAAAGGTCTTTCCTCACCACTGGTGCTCTGGCAACGCCGCAGAGGAAATCTGCCAGGTCGCTGTGGACCGTGTCCAGCTGCGCTGCATCACGTGCATACAGGATGTTCTGGGTGCTGCCGTCCGTCACGGTGTAACGCAGCTCCTCCGTGTCCGCCTGGTCCACAGCCACCGCTAACACTGTGACACCTGACACACAGACACAATAAACAATGTTCTTCAGGGTTCAGTAGAATAAAAAGACAGAGGGCGCTATTCTTCGTTTCTGTAGAAAGCTTCTGCTTCAAAAGGCACAAGACGGCAGCCTCCATGAAGCAAGGCCCTTACTAGTGTTGTAGTCAAGACCACCTAAACCGAGACCAAGCTGAGACCAAGACCACAGTGTATCGAGACCAAGACTTTGAGGGGTCGTGACCGAGACAAGACCGAGACCGAGGCAGTAAAAGTTGGACGTGGTCCCAGCCGTCTCCGTTAGCGTGGCTTTGCAGAATTTCCACGTTGCGCTGTGTTTTCTTTTGGAAGTATTTCTGCACAGAAAGTCTCTGTGGTTCACGTAAGCACATTTTATTATTAGATGAGTCGGCTGACATCTTCTCACGGCCTCTTCTCCTGTCACTCACATGCACTTGTGTGGGGGGGGCGTGTGAAAGGGGGCGGGAGGGGTGGCAGCTGATGATAAATGAGTCAAGTTATTGGTTTGTACAGAATCACAGTAATGATATTAACAAGTTCATCCAAACATGCACTTATGCATTTATTGATATCCTCACAGTCGTGGTCTTGACCGGTCTCGAAATAAAATCCAGAGTCCACTTTGTCCGAGACCAAGGCCGATCTGGAGTACTACGACACTGGCCCTTAGTTCACATAAACAAGGCCTTTTCTCAGGCTTCAAAAACCCAAACACTTCTAGTTCAAGTTCTGCCAATAAACTCAACTACACACAGACCTGTAACTTCCACAAAGCTAGTGTAGATCAGTCATACGACCGCTGAGTCTTATGAATCTTAGTAAGTGACTGTAGTTACATTCTACACGTGACTGTACGTCAGTTCACTCCAGCGCACCTGTAGCTCTGAGAGCGCTGGCCGCGAGGGTGAGGTTGTCCGCGGACTTCCTGTCAGCAATGATGACGACGGCACCGGGAACCGTCGGTCTGCGTCCAGCTGAGGGGGTCAGGAGGTACTGTCGGGCAAAGGTCAGCGCCTCACCTGCAGAGAATCACACACTCAGGTTTACATTTAACATGTAAGCGTTTAGCAGACGCTTTTATACAAAAGAGGAATAAGCTACAGAGAAGAAGATCGTGCAGGGGGAGGAGCGGGACAGAACATGAGTCTTCAAGAGCTTCTTGAAGGTCATGACATCAGAGCCTGGATCGTCTTCATTTGATGCAAACGACTAACAGTCACCAGTGAAGCTGTGTTCTTTAAACTTCTGGTAACATGTTTATTACAAGGAAGGAAACTACAAGAGAAAACTGACCAATATTATTCCCTCGGCTTTCTTCAAAGGGCGTGGCCTGGATGTCCTGCAGCAGCGTGTCTGAGCGGTCGTGGCGGCTGAGCAGGAACCATGTTTTGGGTCTGTAACCATAAACTACAACTCCCACCTGAAACAAAGACACACGAGCATCAGCGATGATCAGCGATGATCAGCGATGACCCTCGAGCCTCGTCACGCTCTGTGTTCAGGGGCTGACATCAGCACCTGTGTGTCGCGGGGGCCGATGGCGCGGAATGACCTTGCCGCACTCGTGACCAGGTCGCGCAGAGGTCGCGCCAGATTGAGTCGATCGGTGGACGCGGGCACCAGAAACACCAGGTCCAGACGGCCGTCCACACACACTGTGGGACAGAGACGTGAGTGAGTCAGTGTCGGAGGCAACGCGAGGCGCTCACAGGTGCGTGAGAGGGCGGGGCATGTGTTACCAGTGTGTTCGTCCACAGAGCTCTCTGGTCCCGGTCCGCTCTGAAAGGTCGGCTGCACACTGAAGCGATAACGACGGCCCAGACGCAGCCCAGTCACCAGGTAGGAGCTGGACGCAGCAGGCAGTGAATAAGACGAGCCTGGACCAAGGTCTGAAAAGGACAATAGAAACTCTTTATTGTCCTCGGGGGACAATAAACAACATGAACACACATGCACATTCAAATATTACACAGTGCTCACTGGTGACTGCTGAAATGACAACATGCATTTTTAAAATGTTAAATGTTTTTTTCACAGTTAAAAACCTGGAAACTTTAACACAGCAACAAAAATAGTGGATCACGTTTCACCTGTGTCCTCTCTCCACCGCACAATATACCCCGTGGCACCGAGTAGTGGAAACCACTCCAGCCGCACAGAACTCTGGGTAACTTCTGCCACTCGTAGAGTCGTGGAGGGCCGCGAGGGAGCGGTGGGATCGGTTCCAGCTGTACGCACACATGCAGGGAATTCACCAACACGCAGTGAGTCATTTAAAGATTCAATTGAATTCATTTTAAAACACAGCCTTCGTGTTCTTGCTTGATTACACACTAATGCACAAATGTCACAAATATCATTTCACCTGCTGCCTGAGAAACACTAGTTTACACAATTTGACAATAATATTGTTTCAGCAGTGTACGGTTAAGTTAACTTGTGATAACTTGCTGTTTAAACGTGTTTAAACGTGTTAAGTGTACACTTTCAGATTATTAAATCATTTAAAGACGAGATTCTACTAAGACAACTCATTTGTTAAAAACATATTTATTTGACAACGTTTATACTTTCAGTCCTCAGTGGTTTACTTAAATAGTCGCGGTTTCAAGTTTTTTTTAACCTTTGAAACTAACAGACATGAGTTTTGATGAATGTTGAAGTTTATTTTTTGAATAACTTAATTTAACTTAATGACTTGTGTTTATGTCCAAAAATGTATTTCAGACCTTTTACTGTCTTAAATGTCAATGAATAACAACTACTGTTGAATTTGTGCTTTATTTTTCTATTGTAAACTCTTTTGTAAGACTGACACTCATCAAACTGAACACTATTACAATAAGAGAAGACGGGACTCACGTGTGGTGATTCTGACAGACACAGGAGAACCCTCTCTGTTTTGAACTAAAGCCATGACCTGCACCTCATACTGAACTCCAGGGTCCAGACGCTCTAAATCCACCGCTGTCACGTCTCCTCCGACCAGCTGACTCCTCTCTTCACCACCTACAGCCGCACACGGTCACACACACACACACACACACAATCAAAGAAAACACGTATTCATCCGTCTTTAATCCACTTTATTGTCCTGAGGGTCGCAGGGGGGCGGGGCTACAGGCCCTGCTACACACTGACAGGTCACTAGAAACAATGTTTAAACTCATCAAACGCACCATCCGTCCTCCTCCAGGACACGCGGTAAGACGTGGCTCCCTGCACACCGACCCACGACACTCGGACCATCTCTCCCTGGGACTCCTGGATCTGCAGGGACGTCACTGTCCCGACCACCGACTGATCTGATTCTGGCCGTCGGGTCAGGGGACACCATCAGTCTTCTCTCACAACACATGACAGACAGACAGACAGAGGGACGCACACAGACAGACAGACAGACAGACAGAGAGAGAGAGACAAATGGACAGACAGAGAGATAGATGGACAGAGGGACAGAGACAGACGGACAGAGAGAGGGACGGACAGACAAACAGAGAGACAGACAATCAGACAGAGGGACAAACAGAGAGACAGACGAACAGACAGAGGGACAAACAGAGAGACAGACGAACAGACAGACAGAGAGCGAGATAGATGGACAGACGTACAGACGTACAGACAGACAGTGAAAGTAAAAGTGTATTTTACCTGTCCTGATGTCCAGGGTGGAGGGGCTTCCCTCTCGAGAGCCGCTCAGTGCTGAAACCTTCACAGTGTAGACTAAATCTGACTGTAGACCATCAATAGTGTAGGAGAAGACGTCAGCCAGCACATTACGAGTCGTTTCAACTCCTACACGAGCAGAATCATTGAAAAATCACTTTTAGCTGCATGTTGTACCAGTAAAACCCTGAGAGTGTGTCATTCACTCACCATTATTGCGCCATGTGACCTTGTAGCCCGTGGCTCTGGGGGACGGCGACCACGCGACGCGTATCCTCTGAGACGTGACGTCGACGATGCGGAGTCCAGGCACCGATCCGCCGTGGGGATTAGTCCGAGCGGACAGACTGACGACTTCTCCGACGCGTTCGTCGACAACCGTTGCCACGCCGATGATCAGCGCCTCGTCCGGCTGCAGGCCGTCTATGGTGAAGGTCGAGGCCTCTGCGCCCAGGTTACGGGACTGCTCCAGTCCTGCTGCGGTGAACGAGCATGTTTCAGGCAATACTATCAGACCTGACTGAGGGTTTGTGTACGCTGGCAGAGCAGGAGCATTCATCACATTACACTGTGGTAAGAACTGCAGATTTGAGTAGAATTCACTTGTTTTCAGTCATAAGTCATCTCACTTTACCAGATCAACAATGTTTTATTGTCATTATGAGGAGAGAACGAGATTTTGCAGCCACTCCGAACTTAAAGGCACAAAAAAATAACAAAAGCACTTAAATAAGATAGAAAAAATGACAAATTATAAAACTTCAAGTAAGTGAGTGAGGTTTTTAAATATAAGACATAAGAAGACACACACACACACACACACACACACACGCACACACGCACACACACACACAGCAAACCACTGCATGATTTGAGAGCTGATATCACGACGGCTCAATCACCCCTGAGCTTCAGCTGAAGTCAATCACTGAGACACTTATACACAAACAACTGTAGTGTACTGAGAGCCACAAACACAAGACAAAAGCATTCAAAAACAACTATTAAATGAATGATTATTATTATTATTATTGTTCTAAATGACTTACTGTTGCCTTGCCTCCATGTGACCCTGTACCCTGATGCCTCAGTGACACCGGTCCATGCGATTCGAAGTCTCCGGCTGTTTGCATTAGTAACTCTGAGGTTTGTGACTCGGCCGATGTTTTGCTCTGAAATGAAGGGAATGTAATACTTTAACACTTTAAATGTCTGAATCATTTTAATGAGGCTCTCGTAGAGACGGAGTATAAATAGAAGATGAATCTCGGAGTGCAGCAGTTCCATGACCTCAGCTCCATCCATGTCTCGCCTTAGGGGGCACTATAGAGCCCTGGTGCAACGCACGGGTCCTGCTGGGTCAAGTTTGTGTCCATAAATGTGTTCCGGGTCAGTTTCTTGTGTCAGGTATGAAGTTACGAGGCAATCAGTCAATGTGCGGCGTTATAGGCGCTGTAGTTACAGGGAACTTCCTGTTTCGTGGCGACTGAAACTCACAAACTTCCAATGGTTGCCGTGGCCACGCCCTTTTGAATCCGCAAGAGCTTTCGATACCGTTTTTGTCTTTGATGTCGTACGATAAACGCGCTGAGACAAGTTTGTTCATTTATGAAGCGTGAAAATCGCCAAGATGGATGCCAAAATCAAAATGGCTTACTTCCTGTTGAGTTGAGGCCACGGTCTTGATTGACTGTTTTGTTCGTAGTGGGCTGAGACAAGCTCCCACCACGTTTCGTGAAATTTGGGGCAACTTAATTTTGGCTTGCTCCATCCACGTTACACCTTAGGGGTGGAGCTATACGTCCCAACACACGGCAACACACGGGTCTGGGCACTATGACAATATCACAGTTTTTATGTTTTTATGCACGTTAACACGCTCAAAAATGACCAGAAAGCCACAGATATAATTATAATAATAATAATAATAATAATAATCAGAGGGAAAACTAAAGGTTCCTTTCACAAACTCGTGCAAGGGGCCGTTTTGACCCCTAGCGTTGGCGCTCAGGGCCGAATTTAGCGAGAGGGGCAGAGATGGGAAGGTAGGCTGTTACCTACTAACGGACGGAGGCTTTAACACGACTCGACGTCCTCGCTGAACTCACCTGGTTTGATGTAGACAGTAACTGGGTCTCCTTCATTTTCTCCCACCAGAGCAGTGACACTGACACCGTAGGACACTCCCACCGTCAGGTCTCTGAGATCCAGCGTGGTCTGGCTCCCGTCGACGGTCTGGATTTCCTCTGTTCCAGCTGACGTGACAGGAAGTCCACGCAGACGCACACATTCATCACGATTGGGCAATAACTAGGACACTGGCGTGAATATAATATTCAAATCAGTCATAATACCTTCTGTGTTGAGGATAACGATGCGATACCTCGTGGCTCCGGCGACGCCTGTCCAGCCAAGTCTGGCGGTGCTGCCCAGAGCCTCCACCACCCTCAGGTTGGACACCCTCCCCACAGGCTGCTCCTCTGAAACATCACAAAAATGTACGTTATGATCCGTAAATCAGGACTGAAGACGTGTTGCAGTCTCCCAGGCTGAATGTCTGACCTCTGACGCTGGTGGAGACAGGCGTGGCCTCCTCGCGACCTTCAAACAGGGTGTACATGGTGATGATATATTCTGTTTGGGGGCGGAGGCCCGTTAACTCGTAGGCGGTCGTGCCTCTAGGAAAGGACAAGCTCTGGACACGCCCTCCTGAAGACAGAGCAACAACAGTAGGTTACGGTTCCATCGCCATTCATTTTCATTTCATTTCAACACGACATCGTGACGAGCGCGTCCGACCTTCTCCCTCCCTCCACTCCAGACGATACCCTTGAGAGGACTGGATGATTCTCCAGGTGAGGCGGATGGAGGAGGGGCTGGTGATGGCCGCTCTGAGGACCTGCTGCTCCTGACGCTCTGGGGGAGAAAACGCCACGTACGTCATGTAATCATGGACTTCAGAGGCAGAGCCCGAATACCATCAATCCATCAACTACTACAAAAAGAACAGCACGACATTCTGGAAGACTCTGCAGTAAAACTGAACCTGCCCATAATCCTTTTAAAAGGAGCTGAAACATGAGTGTGTGTGTGTGTGTGTGTGTGTGTGTGTGCGCCCTCAAACCTTAAGCCAACATGAAAAGCAGGTTTATAGGATTCACTTCTGTGAAAATCACATAGAACTACTGTTGTGAAGAAGTGCCAACATTCCACCGCTGACAGTTATAAACCAGCATTTTAACTGTTCAGACCAACATTACACCTGTGGCTTCTGACGGCCTTCAACACTGTGACTGTGATGTGTGTGTGTGGAGAAGAGCACACATGTCAAAGGAGACATTGTACTGTCACAATGCTACTGAGGATTTAAGGGAAAAATATAAGACAAATCTCAACTTAACCCTTAGACCCTTAGTGCTCACGCCGCATGGATCTGTGCCACACGTGCAACCTTTGTAAATGTGCCGTGGGAATAAAACACAACTCCTTATATGGACATCCTGGGGTGGGGGGGGGGGTTTACAGGCCACACATTCAGGCTTTAAAAACATTTTTATCATCTTCATATGTGTTGTTGAGTCAAAGTTATGATTTATTTTAGTCGTGATATAAAAGAGCGATAATAGTGCAGAAGATACAACAAAATTAGAGCGTGTTTCTTTTCTTTTGGTCATAAAAACAAGCCAAGTGAACTTTGAACTGTGACGTATTTCACAAATTCAAGTACTTTTTGCTCAGGTGTGTTTGTAAATGTCATCAGATTGCAGAGCTAAAATAATTAATATTCACCAACTATATAAACAAACCTGAGCAAAAAGTACTCAAAATCTTATAAATCAGCTTGAATTTGAACTTTTTTTTTTAAGCATTTTTATGAACAAAAACAAAAGAAAAACGGTCAAATGTGTGACTTCTGCACAATCATTGTTACTTTATATCACAACTAAAAATGCAATGTAAAATGAATGAAGACAAACTAAACCCACATTATTAAAGCCTGAATATGTGACCTATAAACACACACGCCCAGGATGTCCATATAAGGAGTTGTGTTTTATTCTAGGACTAAAATAATAACAACAACAATAACGACAGTCAGAAATAAATATTAGAGCTTAATCCAAAAATCAAACGCCTCAGACAAAACAAAGCTGCAGTGATTTACGAGTCCGTGCGTCTCTGACAGTGGAAACTACAGTGACCCTGCACTGACTCAGCCTTCATTCAAATTACACTCATCCCACTCAAGTGACTCCACATGGACGATACTCACGAGAGACAGATGCTGTGTGTGTGAGTGTGTGTGTGTGTGTGTGTGTGTGTGTAATGAGTGTGTGTGCGTGTGTGTGTAATGAGTGTGTCGGTGTCCTAGCAATGTTCTCCAGGCAGAACTAAACAGTAACATGTGTCAGTTTCTGTCAGAGACACAAACCACAGGACGATTGTGATCCTTCTCTTCCGTCCTCCGCTCACACAAAGGGACACACAGTTCTGTGTGATGGAACGGCAGCCATTTTTATGTGTTTGAGCATGACAAGCACAGGTGTGACTGACTACAGTACATCACACACGGGCAACATAAGGCCCTGGGGCCACATGCGGTCCACAGACTGGTTTTATCCGGCCCACGGCGTCCTCACAGCATGAGTCCACTTGACTCATGGTTCAAAATGTGATGATGATATAGTGAAGAGACCAGGCTCAGGATCTGTGAAGCGCTTATACAACAGGACAGGATGTGGCATGTGTACGTCTCATTAAAATTCAACAACTATGGAAAAACATTGTTGCACAAAGGGCCCATTTCATGTATTATTTAGGTGTGATTTAACTGTGAAGATTAACCTTTGTGTAATATAATATAGAATGTGTAATATAGTGTCTTATATCCTTTTATTCAGCACAACTTAGACAATCTGATGAAAAAAAATGTCATTTTCACCATTTATATAAACACACCTGAGCAAAAAGTACTCAAAATGTTTAAAATCAGATTGAATTTGTGAAATTTTTAAATATTTGTCACAGTTCAAAATTAATTTTGCTCGTTCTTTATGAACAAAAAGAAAAGAACAACAGTCTAATTTTGTGACTTCTGCACAATTATTGCTACTTTACATCACGACTAAAAATGTGATATAAAATGAATAATAACTTTGACTCAACAACACATAAAAGGAAAAAAACACATTTTTTTAAAGCCTGAATATGTGACCTGTAAACACGCCCCCCAGGACGTCCACATAAGGAGCTGTGTATTATTCCCACAGCAAATTACCTCTAAGATTTAAGAGAGAAGTGAGTAAGTGACTTGTTGGGCGTCTGGTGAAGTGCAGGACGAACACGTACCTATCTTGAACCTGGCAGTGGCGACAGGACCTTCAGTGTCGCCCTCGTACAGCGGGATGATGGTGATGATGTACTCGACGTCGGGCTGCAGTCTGGACAGAGTGTAAAACTCACGGCCCCCGTCCACCTCCACGGTCTCAACGTTCCGACCTTTGCAGAGAAAAGTGGAAATAAGAAGAAGCTCAAGTGACAGCTGTCGCCGTGTTCGGTGCTTTGGTCCTGACCTGTAAACGGTCCCCAGACCAGACGGTAGGCGCGAGCCCCGCTGACGCCTCTCCACCGCAGAACCACACTGCCCTCCGACTCTGTCTCCACCGACAACTGCTTCACCGCCTCGAGGCGCACTGACAAACACAAGAACACATGAACACATGAACGACACATTCTCAGAGCCAACGCCGGCTTTAACACTTTTCTCCTCCTCAGTAATGACTTGACACGTGTAACAGTGGCGTGTGATTGGCCTCACATGTGCGGGCGCTGAGCGTGGACGGGGGCGCAGAGTTGCGGGGGAACAGTGGGTAGAGGCTGACGACGTACTCGGTGTCGGGCTGAAGCGACTCCAAGGTGACGGACGTGGACTCTGAGGACAGGGACTGCACCGACAACTCATCGGCCGGTTGACCTGCAGACAAAAAGACAAATGAGAGGTTAATTAAAGGTTATTCAAGATTTAAGACGAAGCACAAGAAGAAATGCTTATGTGACTACCCCACACATGAGGTTTTCCAATATTTGCACCTTTTAATCAAAAAAACATCTCATCTGTGACCACAGGTGCATTTCAAATACCAAAGGCATAAAAACACAATAAGAAAGTTTATTTAAAAGGCATGTGTAACGTGTATTGAATAATCTGAAGGGCCTCTCTGATGGGAGGAGCTTAAAAGAGTTCCGTCCAGAATGAGTGATGTCTGTGATGATGTTTTTAGCCCCGCCTACTGTGCTTGTAAGCTTGTGACAGCGACTGCAGGGCTCAGGTGCAGCTGCAGACGCTCCACAACAGCTTGTACGGGAGGTTGAGGGTTAGACTCATGAGGTAGTAATGTAAAAGTCATCAGTCATCTGTATTTTATTATTATATTAACTTTTCCTTGAAGGGCCTGCACACATTTTGTTGCATTTAAAATGCTTGGGATGCCCCGACAAGCTTTTGAGTATGTGCCAACGCTGAGTCTGAATGTGAAACTCTCTGTGGATCGACGGTTCTTAGATTTAAATAACATTCCTGAGTGGAGAACACAAGCAGACTCCTGCTGTGAGGCTGCAGGGATCACTGTTTGTGTGCAGTGTGTCGTGACATTTACATTTATACTCTCAGTAAACACTGACGATGGTCCCCTGCATTTATCCAGCAGATAAATGTGTAACTGGATTATCGGACAGTGGGTCTGAGAGGCGTGTCTTATTCCCACAACAACAGAGGAAGTTGGGATTGAAAGAAATCAATTAAACTGACATCAAAGTCTTTTCTTATGAGTCAAAGATGTGGTAAAAAAAACTGGTCAAATTCAATTCAACTCTGTATTAGAATGTGAATGAAACAAACACAAGTTTATCCCTTTAAGTGTGTATGTACGACAGCAGCGCGGAGCAAAGCGAGTGCTGTATTCAAATACGATGGATGACATTAAACACAGGTAATGACACAGCTCTGCTACAGTCTCCAGACCTGCACATGTGGGAAACTCTGCAGCTGGAAGAACACACATCAGCTCTGATCATCGTTCAAAAACCCTACAACAGTGCAGCAGTCCACATGTTTGACATTAATGACATTGATATAAAGATCCACGGTTTTCAAACTGTGGCATGTGTACCACATAGTGGTACGCGAGCGTGCTCTGGTGGTACTTGAAGGAAAATCAGAAATACTGTGTACTACGAGCAGAAGAGAAAATGAAACGAATAATGAAAAATATAAAATAAATATATAATAATAATATTTCTCACTCTATCTTATTCTAATGTCACTATACCAGTGTGTGATGTGAGGAAGAGGAGGATGATGAGAGAGCAAATGATCTTATACTGTGAAAGTTCATGTCTTCTGATTTTAACCAGTTTCAGCATCTTCCACCTTCCTCAGAACTGTCAGCTGATGTTACAGAGGCGGGATCTTCCTGTCAAATGTGACGGGTCGATCCCGCCTCCGTGACATCAGCTGACAGTTCTGAGGAAGGATACACGCAACTGAAACTGGTCAACAAAAGTAAAGGAAAACAAACCAAACAACAAAATGATCTTATTGAGAATAAATGTGCCTGGAGCTGACTGTGCACGGCCGACATTTACACCACTGTATTTTAACGTCAGTGATGATGGCGTCACTTTCTCAGGTGGTTCTTTGTCTCAAAAAAAAACTAACTTTGAGAACTTCTGGTGTAGACAGTAATGACAGGGGAGTTTGAAAGCTACTGTTGGTCAGAGCGTCTTCTCGACAGTTCCATCACGCAGCAATAATTATAAACACATTTGTATCAGATGAGATGAAACAGATGCTAAGCTAAGCTTTCCTTCAGGAATGTAATGTCGTTAAAAAAAGGGTGAGACACTCTAGCTATAGTGTAATATATCACAATAATATCCAGAAATATCAGCCTCTGGACATTCCTGCACTTCATTACTTTACAACAACGTCGAAGATATCACACACACCTCGAAGCACAGTGTGTGTGTGTGTGTGTGTGTGTGTGTGTGTGTGTGTGTGTGTGTGTGTGTGTGTGTGTGTGTGTGTGTGTGTGTGTGGCACCGAACCAACGGCAGGAAAAATAATATCGAAATCTGCACACGCTAATATCACTGCTGTGGACATGTCCTGTCTGTGCTCAGGCATCTGTCAGTCTCTGCCTCAAGAGTTCACACCTCCTCCTCCTCCTCCTCCCTCCTCCTCCTCCTCCTCCACCAGACACAGAAACAGGTACAAACATCGCACCTTTCATTACAGGAGACACACACAGCGAGCTAATCTGAATCCTCGTACTCATCTATGCGTGTGCCAGCCTTAGAACCCGGGAAGACGAGCTCCATGTGAGACTGGTACTCCTGCGTACTCCTGCCACATGTTTGCAGGGAGTAAACCTCTTGACTCCTCCTGAACCTGAATTACAGCGCGAGCACCGGATGATGATCTACGATCACAAAACTGGAATAATGATATGTGACACAAGTAAAAGTTCTGTCTATGTCATTTCACGAGCGGTGTGATGATACGGTGTAGCTGATATTTTCAGTAATGAGCGGGCAATAAACACCGTTGACTGACAGCCAGCTTGGGCCTGAGGGCGTGTTCCTCATAATCAGCCACGGCTGCTGCTGCTGAACATTCTCAACATGTTTCCAACTTGCCACCAGAAGCTTAACTGTTTTTATTCTCCACTGAAGCTTGTTGCACTTCCTCCAAACAGGTCCTGGATTGATCTGTTTGTCTGTTCCCATGACGACGTCACAAATCACACATCTCTGATATCATTGTGTTTGAATGAAATGGGATTATGTGCATGCAGGATTAGACACTCTACCAGACTCTGTCAGACTCGGTTTCATCTGGACCTGATCCAGATTACAGATTTGGCTGCAATTATGTCGGAGGATAACACACATGCAGAAAACCGTCTGGATCCAGTTCCAGGTGCTGATATGAGAGGACTACTGTCGTGTTTCCACGACATGGTCCCAGCTCGCCTCGCCTCGCCTCGCCTCGCCTCAGCACGGCACTACACGCTTTGGTTGTGTTTCCATTACAAATAGTACCTCCTCAACATGGGCGGAGTCACAAAGCCACAGCTGCATTAATTAAGTTCATTAAAAATATTAACTTAACCAGAACTAACCTGGTGATCAAATTTCAGCCTGTTATCAAATATAACAACAAGATCTTTTATTGAAGACCGGATGTTTGGTGTAAGGGGGCCGAGATGTTCTGATGGACCACATCTAAAACATTATCATACAAGTCATCCAAGATTTAACATTATATATGAAGTCAAGAAATGTCTGTACGGAATCAGTGGATTGTGATGTTAAAGCAGGTAGATCTGAACGTCGTCAGCATAACAATGAAAAGAGAGATTGTGACTTGTTCAGTACTTCCTCCATGACCGGAGCACAGACTCCGTCTGCAACACAGTCACTGGACTGGGGTTGTGATGTCACTAAATACACCAGACTCCTCTGTTAGATAATGAGATTTTAGACATTTCCTTGGCAAATGTTGGCGATAAACCCACGTTTTTAAGGATTGTTGAGTCTTTTTAACTCATCTGCAGTTCGGCATTGTTCGGCTTGACTCTTGTGTCGGACGTCTTGCTCACGCCTCTTCCTGTGACGGCACTCTGACCAATCAGTGGCCGGCCGTCTGACGGCGTCACGCACAGTATCAGCTCAGCTCGCTTGGAACATTTGTATAGTGCCAAATCATTACATACATTATCTCAACGCACTGTGCATAGACAAGAAGCATTGTTTTTAGTGGCTCTGTCTGTCTGTCTGTCTGTCTGTCTGTCTGTCTGTCTGTCTCCACACTTGCCAACATGACCACTAGAGGCGTGAACGGAGTGAAGTCTGCTGCCTCTGATTTCCTCGTTGCTATCCTTCATTCTGTTGAGATTATATTTATGTAACACCACTAATAAGAGGATATAAACACACACACACACACATCAGTGAAGTGAGAGACAGGAGACAGGAGACAGGAGACAGGAGACAGGACTGTGTGTTAGTCTGACCTTGTAGTCCGTAGGTGAGTCTGTAGCCTTGAACGGGAGACGAAGGCTGATCCCAGCCCACAGTGAGGGAGAAGAAGCTCGCCTGGATCAAGTGTAGACTGGACACGCCCGGCAACGACCCTGTGTGACAAATGAGTTACAAGTTCTGAGGTTTTACTGCGCGTCTCATTACTGGAGCTGGTTTGGCAAAATAAGTTATCATTAAGAAACATTTAAATCATTAAGAAACACTGACAATTACAAAGACTGTCACTTAACTGTGGTTTTAAATGTCCTCGTGGGATGACGACAGTTTCAACTGCACTGGGTCAATGTTTACAAGTCAACAAAGACTGTTTGTGACACGCACAACTATCACTTTTGACTCACTGGTTCGCTGCTTGGCAGACACAGACTCTCCCACACTGTTGGGGTACTGGGCGATGACGGTCACCAGGTAATCTGTTCCGGCCTGCAGCTCTCGTGCAGTGAACGCCCTTTGCTTCACAGAGACGGTCTCCTGCAGGACAAAGTAAGCGGTTTATCAATCCTTGATCCTTCACCACGTCCGCTGGGATCCACAGAGAAGCTGCCAAACCCTAATCTCTACCACATCTACGTGGAGGAGATCCACTGATTAGATGCGTTCCCACTCGGCCTCGAGGCACGAGAATCTCTCACACACCAGGACTGACTCTGACTCTGACTCTGACTCTGAAAACTGTCATTTATTTACATCTCAGCTTCACATTCTACACCATAAACACACGTTCAGACCCACATGGTCCACACTGATGACTGCTGACATGAAATATTGTTTTACAGAATAATTTGACACTACAGACAGTTTGCATGTGTGTGTGTGTGTGTCAGTGACACTACTCAAGCTGCTTTTTTAATGGTTATAAAAAATGTAATATTAATATTGTGGCGATGGCTGTGAATAAATGACTGATGAGTGTCAACATGAATCAGAGGACATCAGCTGAGGAGTGTGTCCAGGTTTAACAGCCGTCAGTGAAAGAAGGAGCGCTACCACAGGTCAATAAGAACGCGTCCCACTCAGACTGTGTATAGATGGTATCACAGTCATGTGACTGCAGTAATTACTGCTGTCTTTTATTCATTTCTGACACTGTTAGTGCCTTTATGTTGCTGCAACATCGTGGGATTAATTCAGTTTTAATTGATCTTAACCTGTGAAATAGGTTTTCTGGGATCGGATCTAGGACGCATTCAGACCTGATCTGATCCGATCTCTTAAGACACATTCTAATACCAGGTCTGAAGGGGTCTAGGACTACACCCACCCACCCACCCACCCATCCATCCATCCACTCTCACACCCAGGTCAATTTAGAGCAGGGGTCACATGAGGCCCTCAGTCGATGTCCTTTAAAATAATGTCCCAAACTGACCAGTAGTGAACAACAATAATGCGTTATCATATTTAATCATTTAAAAGCTTTTCTAGTGTTGTAATTACGATTGTTTACATGTTATTTTGATTCTTTTTTTGTTTCTGTTGTTCACAGATGTATTTGACATTATAAATATGTTGTTTTTAGTGTAAACTATATCAAAACAAACACTTTTAGTTGGACTTTTTTCACTCGACCGGCCCACTCCTGACCAGCCTAGAAGTTCACTGGCCCCCAGGTCTTTTTGAGTTTGAGGCACACACACTCACCTGTTTTAACTCTGCTGTTATGGGCTGCCCCAGACCAGAGAGGGGTACATACTGGATTACATAGCCACTCACAGGCCCTCCAGCGGCAGCCCAGCGAAACCTAAGAGAATCGGACGTCTGCCCTATAAACTGAATGTTCGATGGACCGGAAAATGCCTCTGAGGAGAGGAGAGGAGAGGAGAGGAGAGGAGAGGAGGACATTGTGATCATCTCCACGTATCGATGGACCTGCTTCATTTCCTGTGGCGTTTCAGTGAACATACCATCACTAGCATACACTCCTCCTGCTTTGGAGCACACCCGGGGGCCCACAAGAGGAAGAAGAGTGTTCAGTAGTTTGAAGTCTCCAACGAACGAGGTGAAGTCTGAACTGGGCTCCGAGGAGATCTGAGCCAGTTCATTCCTGTCTGCACTCTTTATTCCTAACAAACACAAACAACAAGGACACGTGAATCTGACAGAATTCCCAAACGACTGTGAGTTAAATGCAGAAAAGCTGCAGGTGAGACATCTACCAACTGCAAACACATGCACTCCTTGACTGCGCAGCTTCTGTGCCGGTTCCTGCACACTGTCCTGGGATTTCCCGTCCGTGACAAGGATGGTGATCTAGCAGAGAGCCAGCAGGTAGAATGAGACACACAAGAAATGCTGTGTTTAATGTGAAGCATGATTCAAAATGATTCTGTTTTTAAAACCTTTGGAACATCTCGACTGGTCGCAGGGTTGAAGAAGTTATCAGCGACAAACTTAAGACCAGCGCCGGTGCGCGTGTTTCCACCTTTGTAGTTGATATTTTGGATGGCGTTGACCAGCTCAGTGCCATTCAGGTAGGTCGAGAAGGTGAATTCAACCCTGGAGGAAGAGAAATGGACAGTGTTCATAATATTGTTGTATCGATGAAGATCTTTGAGAGGGTGAGTGGACTTTCTTGAGTTTAACTGAAGACACTTCACTAATCCAAGGCAACGGTGAGATTAAGTTGATTTTTTTTGAGATTCAGATATTTTTCACAGCATTAATCAAACTGCCTCGTTCCAATTTTCAAAATCAATAATCTATAGATCCAATATGTGGTCACGCAACATAAACGATCATATGAGAGAATCCATGTGACTTTATCCAGCATGGATTCTTTATTATAACTTTATTATTATTATTATTATCATTATTTGAATGGCTGTAGTTCATTCCTCCTCTATTTTTTCTGTGTTGTTTCCATTGCTGTGTTTTTACCGATTGCTTCATTTTTTAAAGCATGTAAAGCACTTTGGGGCAACAGGGGTTGTTTCTAAATGTACTGTAAAAATAAATTTGACCTTGAACTCAACCTCAACCTGAATGTGGAGGCGCAGAGAGAGTGCCGTAGCTTCCGTCTCTCAAATTCCTTTTGTACGGAATCAATGAAGCTACATCTTATCTTATCTTAGCATAATATCCTGCTTCATTATCAAGTGGCCTCTCAAATATGTTTGCTATTGTTTTTGATGATGTGTGCAAAAAGGTATTTGTGCACAGTGGCGTTTAGTTTAGTTGCATTGAGCTTTTTATAACTAGAACAGAGTTAGTATTTTTGAACTCAGTTTCCTCTGAGTCGAGAAATATCTTCATTCTTGTCTTTGTTACGAGCTCACCGACACTTGACCCGAGGCTTGAAACTGCAACGCTCGTAGGGGGCGGGACCTCATTCCCAGAACGTAAATAATGTCCGCCATCTTTGCTAGCAGTTACGCCAACAGGACCAAGTGTCAGTGGTGGACACGTAACAAAGAAAAGAATGAAGATATTTCTGAGTTTGGGAAGCACAATTTTTCAAAAATACTAGCCCCGTTCTAGTAATACACAGCTACATGTAAATCATGAAGTATTCCTTTAAATGGGCCCGCCTCAACTACTGCAACACGCTGCTAACAGGCCTCTCACCCTGTGCTGTGGAGCATCTGGTCTTCAATCAGCCTAAAAGGGCACATGTCACTCCACTAGCTACCTGTGTCAAATTCAAATCCCTGATGCAAGGTGCCTCACAAAGTCTGCTCCAACCTACCGACTGTAAATGCTCTCATAAAGGCTAACGTTACCCCTCGACTACGCCGTTCATCAAAGGATTGTCGTCCGGCGGTGCCAACACCCTGCACCAGACAATCCAGACTCTTTTTGTGTGTCGTTCCACGCTGCTGGAACGACCTGTCGAGTGCCACCAGAACAGTAGCTTCTAGAAGCTCTTGAAGACCCAGTTCTTCCAAGAACATCTTCTGTCCTAGCACTTACCTTACCCCCCCCTGCACCATCTCCTTCTGCACTTGGATCCACTTCTAGTGGATTTCCTCCAAAACTTCTTCTGTGTAGCTTATTCCTCTTTTATAAGTCGTTTTGGATAAAAGAGTCTGCTAAATACTTAAATACTGTAAATGTAAAGAATGGGATTTGACTGTTGGCATCTTCAGCTGAACTCAAACAAGTTGCCCATATCTACAGTCTTTACCTGGGAATCTCGCTGTACTGTACGGCGGCAAACTGTATCCCCGACTCGCCAACGAAGCTGACAAACGGCTTGACGATTCCTGCCATGAAGCCCTTCACCTGCAGGAAGTTGGCCCGGCCAATGCTGGAGGAGCCGTCAATCAGGAAAACGATATCTGCCGCTTGCACATTATTACATCTGCCTGCAAACGTGAGTGACGGAGAGTGTGTGAGCACAAGAAGATCATCTGTGGTCGTGAGTGGAAGAAGTGCTGGAGAAGATCTTTTAGCTCTTTACCCTGAGCTTCAGCCGCTTTCATGGACGACAGCAGCACAGTCACAATGAAAACGCTGCTCCACATCTTCACAACCTGAAAACAATAAAGTCATGTGAAATCACACGGACAGTGCACATGCTTGCAGATTTTAAATCGACTTGTTTGAGTTATACAGATAAGATAAGATGAGATGAGATGAGATAATGTCGTCCTGTGGAATTCCGACCTCTCGCTCACCTTGTCTCTAGGTCAAAAGGAGTCTCTCGTGTCTCTTAGCTACAATCGTCCTGATATAATTTACTGTGTCCACGGGGAACTGAGGTGATGGAGTCACTTTCCTGTGCAGCTACGTCCCAGGAGTGATTTTGCTCTGCAGCATATGTTCAAGACCGCTCAGCCCTGTTATTTGACTTTGAGTTGCAGCCATGGTTCGTGCCTGTACCTGCTCTCACTCCCCTTGTATCTTTGATATCCTTCCTGCTCGTCTCATTATTGCAGTGCTGAACGTCTGGGTGATGTGTCTTTATTAGACCTCACACAGACTGAATATCATATCAGCTCATCCTTAAACACAGCACTTCACTACCTCATCACAAAGTGAACCCTGGCGGCTACACTAAATATTTGGGAATTAACCGGAATAAACTGGAAACTTTCAAAATTGAAGGTTGGGAACTTAAATATAGCTGCTAAATAATATATTGTGGCATAATCTTGGCTATTCTAATCTCGGCCACACCCCCTACCTGCATTCTTCCATCACATGCACAGATGATTTGGAGAAGCCTGAACTATGAAAGCTACTGAGATACTACTGAGCCCAAGTAAGTCTGCTGATATTTGATCTATGGTGATAAAATAGGACTTTTTGGGCATTTTCCTCCCACTTGCAGCCTTAGCCATGATCGTCCACATACATCATGAGTTACAGTCCATACCATCTCATACTCAGCATGTCAACATTAAATGCAACACGCTGAGTACGATGGCCTTATTTTAATAAAGTAGTGAACAGTTGGTAAGGGTGGAGTTCTCTTTTGCCGTGTTTCCACTACATGGACCCAGCTCGCCTCGCCTCGCCTTTGCATGGTTTGGTTGTGTTTCCATCACAATATAGGACCTCCTCAACGTGGGCGGAGTCATCACTGCACAGCTGCATGAAACTGCCGTGACTTTGTTTTATACGTGACACACACACACACACACACACACACACAAACTAGTGTTTCTGGTGTAACTGAATCATTAGAATCAGTTCATTAAAAAGATTTAGTCTCACCGCAGCTCGCTTGGAAACCCAATTAACTTAAAACATGAACACACGTGTGGAAATGAAAAGACAAATGACCACTTTGATCCCTTGTGCAAGTTGAAACTGAAATTACAAGATAGCACAAGTTTTGAAACAGCAGCAGACGCACACATGCCGTGTGTCATAGATCACAGCCATTACACGGGTCCCGACATGCTTAAAACTGACCGTGAATGTAAATACAGTTATCATCCATCACATTTCATAAGTTTCTTCTGTTTCATCTGTTTGCAGAAACACAAACATCAGCATTGTCGGCTTTTTCTTCTGGTTACTGACTACATTTGTCAAAGGCTTTGTCTGCGTTTATGTCCATTTATTTAATGTTAACCACAAGCATTGGTGCTGTAAAGCTCTACACAAACACAGCATACACAAACACAGCATACACAAACACAGCATACACTGTAAAACGTTTCTTCCCCTTCGCCCTCATCAGAGCAGAGGTCCCTCAAACTGCAACTCTATGTCCCTCTCATAGATGTTGGACATTTCTTTTCTCCGTGTCTGTCTCTGGTTACTGTCTGCCTGGAAGACAGATGCCAGAACTGTGTTGACAATATGTACCATGTTAGAAAACTTCAAAAGACGCGACGTGCAACGTGAGAAATATTATATAAGAACGAAAGGATTATGTCATCGCGTTGATCTTTTATTTCCGCCCGTGTGTCACCGCGAACATCCGTCTCACGAAACTAACACTCGTGATTTATAAGTGAAACTATCATTCACGACTCGTCATCAGGGGACGGCAATCAGTCATGAAGTGGACTTTTTTCCCTGGTTCTCGTTCACCTTTTCAGCGCAGTGATGAAAGACACAGCGACTACTGGAAATAACTAACACATGTGAGCCGACGAGCAAAGAACTACCGCTCCACTCCGCTGTCGTGTTTGGATAAACAATGTCAGACAAAACCATGAAAATCAACCGCCAACGCTGATGAGACAAAATCCATAAGTGAGAACAGCAGCAGCAGAGAAGTCATGTTTTAAATCCTTGTGTGTAAAAAGTGCAGAACTGTACACCATCATCATCATCTTCATCCTCATCTTATGGAACTTTGACATCTTCATGGTTTGGCATCATGTTGGACGGCTTAACCAAACAAGAAGACATGAAAGCCAGATGTAGCTGATGCTCTCTGACAGGCTTGATAAAAGCTCACAGACAATTACATTCAAAGATCCACTTTCTCTCCATCATAGTAATGAGATTACACTCTCTTGTCTTTTCCAATGAAAGAAACGTCTGCTGCTGCCTAATGAAAACCCTATATATTCTACTATACACACTGAAGTACAAAGCTTTATTTAATTATGATGGGGGGGGGGGGGCCACACGGTTGGTGTAGTTGCCTCTGTAGCAAGAAGATGGTGAATCACAGGGTACCTCATGATACATGGTCCACGATACCAATAAATATATCATTACATCATGATATCTGACGAAAAACAAAACTGTCCATGAAAAGTTAAAAGTGCAAGTTTCTCTATTTATTTACAACACAGAGAGAAAGTGCATAAAGTCTGTATGTATTGAACGTGGATGGAGTTTCTTCTTAACGCAGCTTTCTCCACCATTATCATGCTCTCAACTCCATCTTCTTCACCGAGATCACTTTCACGCCAAGTTTCCCCTCATTCATTTTTCAACAAAAAGTCAGACAATGACACTCAAAAATATATCAATATATAATATATAATATCTAAATACCAAAAAGTAGCACAAGACAAACACAAGCTTGTAGCTAGCGCATGCTAGCGGCCCGTTACGCTAGGGTTTGCGGCCGACGCGCAAAATTGAGGACGTTACGCAAATTTTCTTCTTTCATTTAAGCAGCGCCGCCGTGAGGAGACATGAAGTAGCGACACCAGGCGAGTGAAACTGGCAGGGACTGTTTACTTTAGAGCGACTTACATTACATTACATTACATTACATTACATTACATGTCATTTAGCAGACGCTTTTATCCAAAGCGACTTACAATAAGTGCATTTAAACATTTGTTAACTAAAATATCAATATTTGCCCGAACAGATCGATTATCATATCGCACATTGTGTACATTATGATTTTGTAAGGTCAGATTGGGCGGGTGTAAATGAATACAGAAGATGCATTAGGTCTTTCATCTCTGTATACTGAAAGTGAAGTAATATACATAAATATCATCACCGGCATGATCGTGCTGGTAAAGTGCATTTTCAAATGCTTAAATAAATCACATGATACATTTACTTTAATAGCATGTTAGGCAAAGATAAACATCAAGTCTTTTATGTCTCTGTCTACACTAAATACAATCCTAAGGTGGCCTCTCCACACCTGTAATTTCAGGAAAAGAATGAAACATGATGCCTTGTGGGTATACAGGCCACCTGTGATTTAGACTGCACGTATGGGTTAAAAAGGTCAGTGAAGCTAGTGTGTAGTTAAGTGCCACTGAAACACGTCCTGTAAAAACCACCTATCAACAGCAGCAGTGAGAGAGGAGTGAGACGTCTCCAGGGACAGGAAGAAAGAGAGATTAGGACTCATCCCAGAGCTGTTGTGGAGAGTGGGTGGACTGTGCTCAGTGAAAGCTCAGCTCAGCTCTGGATCACTGGGTTGTACTTGAGCAGAAATGCCATTCTCCCTGGGGGGGATGGAAGGGCACAGACTACTGCAATGTGACAGAGTGCAGGATTGTGTAAGAGCCAGTCTGTCTCAGCATAAACATCAGTTCAGAGACAGATCACACATCACATCTCATTGGGATTTTTCTGCTATATCATTACGATTTTCTTTGCAATAGTTCAATATTGTCAAAACACAAGAAAGTATGAAATATATTAAGAAAACTATTAAAAACTCATTTGCATTCACACACATAGAAGATGGCCACGATTATCACGATAATTAATTCACAATACGATATAATCACGATACTTAATTCGTAATACGATATAATCACGATACTTAATTCACAATACGATGTTATCATGATATTTAAGTCACAAAACATTATCACGATATTTAAGTCACAATACGATATTATCGCGATATTTAAGTCACAATACGATATTATCATATTTAAGTCACAAAACATATTATCACGATATTTAAGTCACAATATGATATTATCACAATATTTAAGTGACAATACAATGTTATCATGATATTTAAGTCGCAATACGATATCACAATATACTGAGTTTTTGCGAAATCATATTATCACACTGAACACTTCTAGTGAACTTAAAAAAGGAAATTTATTTTTTATGCTAATCCACAAAATGCTTATTTGTAACAAGTTAAAAATGTATACCAACCCCTAATAGAAGACTTTTCATATTCGACTGTTTTTCACTTGCATGGTTGTTTAAACAACATTTAGTGCATTTATAGCTCGCAGGTAAAAACTGTCAAATCTGTTTAAAAGACAGAAAAATCAAAAAGAGAATAATTAAAAGTACAGCCTTCAACATTCACTAACATTGTGATTTTAAAACAATCAACTGTCTGCCGACAACACACACACAGCAAAACTTTACCCACAAGCTGCTGCTGCTGCTGCTGCTGCTAATGACAACAGGAAGTCTGAGAGTGGAGTGGAGACGCACTGATCCCGTCACCTTTGGCTTGTAGCCTCAGGTCCAGTACAGCGTCACAAAGCCATTGTACGTCTGTCAGACATGGATTATCCGTCCACGTCTTCATCCAAACCAAACAAAAGCTGTTTAAAACTAGCAGCTTGTCGATGTCCACTTGTTGGAACAAGTTTCAAAAGAAGCATTGAGCATATCCTTGTTACAACAACAGCAGCAGATGGACTAAATCAAGGAAATAACTGCACCCATCCGTGGTTTATCCTTCTGATCCAAAAATATGAATGAAGGGAGACAAACACTTGAAATGTCATCTAGTTTAATCCAATTCAAACACAGAGGAGACAATCTAAATACACACGTACTTCACACATGCTTCATCATTTTTCACTAGATCAATGACACTCAATAAACGATTAATATCTAAATACAGCACAAGACAAACGCAGGGTTCGTGCTAGCGCATGGTAGCATATCAGCCCGTTAGCCTAGAATTTACTTTCGACATGCAAAATTGAAGATGTTACGCTAACTTTAAATCAGCGTAGCAGACTGGATTTACTATAATAATAGTAATAATGCCAGATCAAATGTGAAAAACATGGTTTTGAAACTGAACCACGATGGAACGTGCAATGTTCCCCTTTGGTCATCCTTAGAATGGCCAATATTCACCTTCATTTTTCCAAAACTCAGTAAACCAACCCCTCGCTTGGCCACTGCGCTACCTCGCCATTACCATCCATCCATCCATCCATCTTCTACCACTTTACCCTCCACATGAGGGTTGCGTGGGGTGCTAATCTCAGCTGACATAGGGCAGTAGGCGGGGTCACACCCTGGACAGTTCACCAGTCCATCACAGGGACACACAGAGACAAACAACCATCCACTCTCACAATCACACCTATGGTCAAAGTAGACTGTTCAATTTGCCTAATCCACAAATCTGCATGTATTTCTTGTGGGAGGAAGAACATGCGCGCGCACGCACACACACACACACACACACACACACACACACTAAATCAAAGATGGCTGCAACAGTGCAGTGAATGAAAAGATGAACCTTCTTCTTCACTTCAGGCAAAACAACCATTGAACAATGAAACAAGTCATACTGTACAATATTTATTTATTTATTTACTCTATTGCTGTATTTATTCTGGAGGTCTAACTCTCACCACATTTATTTATTCTACTTTTAGTTCAGTGGTTCTTTTATTTATGATGTATTTTTAAGTCCTGGAGCATTTTTATCTTTTTGACTCACTTTTAAAAAGTCGTGTGTGTGTGTCATCACATTTGTTAAAGATGTTCCTGCATCAAAACTGCAAAAAAAAGAAGAAATCAACCTAAGGGTACAAATAAAGTGACTTGACTTGACTTGACTTGAGGATCAGGGTGAGGCAGAGAAGAAGAAGAAGAAGAAGAAGAAGAAGAAGAAGAAGAATACATGCTTCAGTCAGTTTGACACATTCTGTTTTTAAATAAGTAAATAAATAAACTAGATAATGTCAAGAGGGGATTTTCTGGATGCTGAATGAGCCAAACCACAGCAAAGACATGAACACTCTCAGAAGTGGAACAGACAATTGAAACAATTAAGACACAAAAGACAGAGGAAGTAGTGAAGGAGGAGGAGGAGGAGGAGGGACAGAGAGAGAGAGAGAGTTTGTTCCTTTATGCATCATCATGGTTTGAGTTCAGCCGAGGTCAACGTGCGTCAACACGAACCCTTTATCCGGGAACATTAATGAAGATTAATACATGAGTGGTTATAATCACATGTTGACGATAGAAACACGATTATTATCATTATTATTATCATCATTATATCCAGTTTCTTTTACCGCGTCTAGACAGTGAAGTAAATCAGCCAATAAGAGCTTTTTATAAAAAGGATAAATGTGCCACCATCTTTAGTTCTGTTGTGGCATCAGCTCATGGCTTAATACTCAAGAAGAAGAAAATAGAAAACAGATTAGTTGAGAAGCAGTTGTTTGATGAGACTTATTTGTGCTTTCACTTGGAAAAAACCTCAGTGTTTGAACACAGTGTTTCCCAAATCAACTAAATTTTCTAAAGAAGTTGGAAAAGAGCCATTTTTACTGGCTCCATGTGTGTGAAACCTACAAGACAAACTAACTACAACTTCATTTTAGACATTTGTTATTTAATAAATCTTGTGCAGGAGGCTGGGATGTAAAAAATGTGTGAGTCCGGACCTCGGCTCTGAACTGTTTCAGTCTAATCCACATGGAAACTCTGCGATTCTTATGTTTTTGGAAAGGGTGAAAAAGAGGTGACAGTTGTTGCTGCTTGTTCTCGTGCAGAGTCGAGGCTTTTTAATGGTTTATATGTACAGTACACTGTGATTTACTGCATGCTGTAAATCTCACAATTCAACCATGCATGTGCGTCGTTTACACACAGACGCACAGAATAATAATCCCAGAGAAACAAACACAGAGTCTGCAGCAGCAGCAGCAGCAGCAGCGTCACTTTACCTGCAGCAGCAACAGCAGCAGCGTGACTTTACCAGCAGCAGCAGCAGCAGCGTGACTTTACCTGCAGCAGCAGCAGCAGCAGCGTGACTTTACCTGCAGCAGCAGCAGCAGCAGCAGCAGCGTGACTTTACCTGCGGGTCTCTGGGCCACAGCCTGCAGCAGCTCCACACCCTGACACCTGTGGCATATCCAGCTGCACAGACTCTCCGTGCAGCGTTTGTCCACGCAGTGAAAACGTTCACGGTCCACTGGTGTCCAGCGTCGCGAGCTTCAGAAGTATCCACTGCAGCTCAGAAAGTCCACGCGTGTCGCTGCATCCCCGTGTGTGAGAGTTTGAAGTGAGAGCAGCTGAACACGAGCCGCAGCTGAACACGAGCCGCAGCAGAAGAGTCCAGACTTGTTCTCGTGCCTGAAGCGGGACTCCTTAACTCTGCCTCTTTTTTCCTTTTCTTTTCCTTTTTTTCCCGCCAGTCCCTCCCTGATTCTGCCTGACATCGTCAATGAAAACATGAAACATAATCCCGGTAATCCCGACTCTGTTCCAGGTGACAACGGAAACGCGGGGGTCATGTGATTGTCAGGTGGTATTTGTAACGTAAAGCGTCACAATCTCGCGGCGACTAGTAAAGATCCAGTATGTAACTTTAAGATGACATTAGAGTTGACTTTATTATACGGAAGCGTATTAAATTCACTTTTCACATCATTTTTAATGAGTTTATGTTTTCACAAGACTTTTTTTCCTGGGGTCTTTTTTTATGAAAAAGTATTTGGGGTCTACGAAGTATTGTTTTCAGGTGTGTTTTTACGAGATTTTTTCAGGGTCTGTTCTTACAAGATTTGTTTTTCAGGGTCTGTTCTTACAAGAATTCTTTTCAGGATCGGTTTTTACAAGATTTTTTGGGAGGAGGAGTCTGTTTTTCCGAGATTTTTTTTCCTGGGGCTTGTTTTTACAAAAAAGTATTTGGGGTCTACGAAATATTTTTTTTCCGGTGTGTTTCTCCGAGATTTTTTTTTCAGGGTCTGTTTTTACAAGATTTTTTTTTGGGATCTGTTTTTACAACATTTTGTGGGGGAGGAGTCTGTTTTTCCAAGATTTTATTTTCCCAAGGTCTGTTTTTCTGAAAAAGTTTTTGGGGTCTATGTGATTTTTTTTGCGGGTGTGTTTTTACGAGATTTTTTTTCAGGATCTGTTTTTACGAGGTTCTCGTCTACGGAAGCGTATTGCGACCAACCTTCGTTGAGGAGCAAAATTAAAATCTGGTAAAACCACACCCGAAAATGTTTTGGCTTCCGTATTATTGATGCCACAATGGGGAAATAATAAGTTGTTACAACAGCAGGGTTATGAGCTACATTACTACGCCATGATATAACATGAACAATATAAAATGTACAAAATGAAAAAACATTCAAATGTACAATACGGTTATGCAAAAAAAGTGTCTATAAATATCTATCTTCTTTATCTTTATATAAAAGTAAAACATATTCAACCTATTTTGTACATGTTATTGTTCGTTTGATGTGCCATTTATACTTAATGAACTTTCACTTAATATTGAAAGGATGGTCATTCTATCCTCCACATGAGGGGCTGCTGGTGCCAATCCCAGCTGACATAGGGCTAAAGGCGGGGTACAATCAACCGAAACAACCATTCACACACACAATTGGACAATTCAGAGTAACGCCTGCAAAACCCACGCACACACATGGAGAACATGGAACTAGTTATGTAAAACACTAATAGGATAAAGCCTGAATTATCAGATCAACAGTCACTAGCAAATTAGATAAGTGTTGTAAACCAAAGGTATTTTCTTTTTTTCATGCTTTTTTGTTGGCTAACCTTTGAAGGAAGTTTTTTCCGGTTCAATAGAAATCCAGATCATTGTTATTTGCCTGTTTGGCGTTCATCAATAAAAGTCTGTTTCTTGGTGTCTCTGAAGAAATCGGAAATGCTGGTGGTTTTTCAGAGATCTGGATCTAATCTTACTAACAGAAAAAAAAAGCACTTCTCGCAATAAGCAGGGTTGGCTTACGCTTTAATGGCTCCCGTGGCGTATTTTATTTTATTTTGATTGTGTCACATTTAATATGGGCAGCTTTAAATCAACAAAGTCTTCTGTAACTTACACACAAACACAAAATACTACGTCACTTTAGCTCAATTTAACCCACTGATGTGTTCATTCAAATCAAATTACTCCAAACACCCTTTGTGCCATGAATGGTAGAGTCAATTTAACTCCACTGTGGCATTCATGAGGTTAAGTAGTGGAATTTTTATTAGCTTTTATGAAAGTCGATACTTGGAATATTCCCCCAGAAACTCACCTCACACAGCTGCACTGGGTTTAGTGCTAATAAATATTGTTTGCAGTCTTCCTCAAACATCTAACAATCTAATCAATGTTTTCCAGTAATAAAAATCATAAAATCAATCTAAAAATAAGAGGCACTCGAGTCCCACATAGCAGGAGTTGAATCATTTAGGTTATGAATGTCCTCTCACATCCTACTTTGCTGCATTCTCTTTCCTACTCTGACAGAAGCTGGTGTAAACAGGCCGGCCGGGTTCTAAAAGGAATCTGTGTGCGGCAGATGTGTTGTGTGCAGCTCTGGATCCTTTGAACCAGCCAACAGAACTGAAACCAGAACCATGCTGCACTAATAAAAATGCATTCCAGCAGTACAATGTGTTTTCCCCTGACACTGCGTCTTTTTTTAGCATGTGTTGGTTGGAGGAAAATAAAGACAAGATGACTTGAGGTAAAGATGCTTCACTTTGCACTTTGCACACGATTTCTCACCTTAAAGTGTCCCGGTCTCATTTTGATCAACCAAGGTAACCAATGTAACTTCTGAGACCATGTAACACTGATGTGACATTCAATGGTGTTGTATAGTAGCCTGTAATTGTGGAATGAGATTAAAGGTAGGGTTGGAGATCCTGGAAAAACAGTTAGAATTCAAGTCCAAGCCCCTTTCTTCAGACTTCCCTCCGAAGCCACGCCTCCAGAGCACAGGAACACGCAACGAACACAGATTCACGAGCACTGCGTAGCATCCGTAACTTTCAGTACTCTTTGGATACTTGTTCAAGTGACAACGTGATGCAGAAAATCAACAAAGTTTACAAAGACATAAAGTGAACTTACCGGTCCAGTCGAAACAGAACCACCATGTCATGACTTTGCAGCGCTCTGTGAGCGTTCAGTCGTCACCGATGTTCACTCTGGTCTTGGATCGTTCTGCATCAGCCTTTTTCTTGTCTGTAGCTTTTCCCAACACCTTTTCTGTGGAATTAGATTTGTGTCAATATTTTCAAACAACACTTTTAATGAATCAAGCAACACTTTTTTAAAGAAGCAAAAAAATTGTATTTTATTGTTTAAAAATACACTTGTTCTTTGCGTTCCCTGATTTGTTCTTTTGCTGTTTTTCTTGTTTGTGGGCGGGCCTTAGGAAGCTGCCTGCTGAGTTTTGGAGCGAATAAAATACAATATTTTTGAATGATTAAATCTTCTTAAAAAGTGTTGTTTGAAAATATGTTAATTTTTATTGTGTATTTTTTTCTTGTTTCAAGAAAACTTAACAAGTGTCATTTTCTTGCTGCACTGGCAGATAATTTTGCCCTAATAGAGGTTATATTTTCTTTTTATTATTTTATTGTTTTCAATGCCTTAAAAAATGCTCCAGAAAAGAACTCCCATCTTATCGTTAATGAGATCATCTGCTTGATGTGATGTTCCTTAAAGTGTGTGGATAAATAGACGGGGTTTTGATGGGAACTAGCTTGCATGTCTATCCCCCCATAAAAAAACTGGAAGTAGAATAAAAGCAACTAATACCTGTCATCTCTCATACATCAATTTATTTCCGAGCCAGCAGGAGAATATCAGTGGAAAAAGAACCATGTTTTCCTCCAACAAGTTCTTTGTGTCCAAGAGTGAACAATTACTGTCCCTGACCGACAGCACAAACTTCTCATGCTTTTAAAACAGGACACTTACTGTGAGTAGCACCAGGTGTGATCGTGTCCTGTGATGGACTGGAGACATGTCGAGGATGTTCGTCCTACGTCAGCTGGGATAGTGGCAGAAGATGAGTGAGTGAGTGAGTGAGTGAGTGAGTGAGTGAGTGAGTGAGGTGTCGTCGTGTGCTGCCATGACTCATCTGGCTCAAGGTTCTACATGCTTTTTTATTTGCATTAAAAAGCATGCAAAGTGTACCTGATAAAGTGACCAGAGAGATGATGAAATGAAACGAGTTGGGTTAATGTTAGTTGGTTTTATTATTATTTGTTAAATAATCATCTAGTTTGTATTGTACTAACTAAGTGAGTGTATTTTGTGTCCATGTAAATCACCTCACTGAGTGTTTACTGACTCTGTAAACTGTTCAAACATCAGTATCTGAACAGGAAGAACATTTCACTGGCTGTTAGAGAGTGATGGTGAGAGTATGGTGTCATGTGTCATCTGTCTTCTCTGACTGACACTGAACTCAATCCTCAATTCTCCATCCTTTCTTCTCCACCGGTGGTTGCTCCACATGTAGAGCTGGATTTTTGAAGGCAGGTGACAACATGAGGACAGGAGAGATTACAGGTGAGATTACAGGTGAGATTACAGGAGAGTGCTGTGGTGCTGTTGTTATTTCTCCTGTAGGGATTCATGTCTGTCTTCTTCTTCTTCTGCAGCAGCTTAGTAAACAAACTACAGTGTGGGTGTTCTCTCTGTGTCTGTGTCTGTGTCTGTGTCTGTGTCTGTGTCTGCACGTATGACTGGTGACAAACAGCAAAATCAGCCACATGTCAGTGAGTGTGTGTTTGGAGTTTTCCGTAATGAGTGTTCGCTGTGTTTCTGTGGCGGAGAAGAGGAGTTCACTCATTACAAGGCTGGAACCAAACAGACTTTGATCCTCAGCCGCCTCCAGGGTCTCCGTCCAAACATCACATGTCCAGGTGACAAATGTCCTCAGCGTCCCGCTCACACAGTGTCACACAGTGTGTCTCGGTCACAGAAGCCTGTGGTTAAATTACACGAGAGAAAATGGTCAAGAAAAATGAAGAATATGTTCATTTGAGTGTGAGTCACCACAGTTTGGGTTTGCTAGGTTGGGGGAGACCAAGATGTGATCACAGCTGATGCGTTTGATCCCAATCTCAGCTCTGACAGAGGGCGATAGGCGGAGTCACACACAGGGACACATGGAGAGACAAGCAACCATCCACTCTCACACCTACAGTCACTTTAGAGCATATTCACAAACAGGGACAACATGGGTTAAACTCCAAGGGCAAAAAGGCCCTTGTTCCGACGGGGTCGCGACCCCATTTGACAAGTTCCATGTCAAATGTTAAAAATGTGGTCCAATAACCAGAGATGACTGGTCGTAGTTATCTGCACAGCACGACTATACGTCTGTGCACGCCCAGCGCACATGGAGCTAAACAACATCGTACGCACGCCACACAGAACGCCACCACATCAAGGGGATAACGACGACATCACATTTCATGAGCACGAGTTCAAAGATGTGGTGAGTTATCAAACGTGGTGATAATTCAAAGCATTCACTTCACCACAGACGAGGATTAGTGAAAATCCCACACACACACACACACACAGGTGTGTCATGTGATCTACTGTGGGTCATCATGGGCAGTGCTGTGTGTATACGTGAGGTGGATTTTTAATGATGAACTCGTAGAAAAAGGTATGGATGTTTTACATAATGTGATGCATGTCGGGCTGCAACCACTAAATGATTTTTTTAGCTTCTTAAATGTGAATATTTTCTGCTTCCTTTGCTCCATGCGACAAAGAAATGCTTAAAACAAAACAAGACATTTAAAAACATTCATTTTCAACATTTTTCAGCACTGTCTGACATTTATGGACCAAACGATGACTCCATTAAACGATAAAATAATGAACTTTATCGTCAATAATGAACATAATCGTGGATGTTCACACTGTTGCCCAAGGAAGGAAGTAGGAGACACGGGCAAATCATTTATGAGACTGTAACCTGATACATTGTGACTCAGTGGTAAAGAATGGTGAGGGTTTGATCCCAGACTCTGCCAACGTGTCCCTGGGTATAAGAATAAGACACTTAAACCCAATTTGCAGCAGATGGCTGTGCCAGCACTGACAGACAGAGAGACAGACAGACAGACAGACAGACGACTTATATCACTGTGTGATATATGAAGCAGCTTTGAGTCGTCAGGACTCAGCACGTGTATAAATACAGCTGCAATAAAGTCAGTGTATTGAAAAGGTGAAAAGTGTTGTGTTACAGGTGCAGATTGTATGAAGCTCTGTCAAACCATTCAGGTGAACACACTCATTCATTACAATCTAACGACTGTACAAATCAAGGTATTATATAATAGGGTCCTTGTGATGTGAGACCAGAAGCACAAAAGCAGCAGGAGATTGATTGCTTCAGCTTTCTCCCTTTAACTGAAGTTCACCAAAGACCCTGCAGTTCAGAGCTTGTTGGTGACAGATATGAGTTTCAGTGGAGTTTCCTGTTATTTCAGTGTGTTTTCATTTTCATATAACTTCATATAAGTTTGTGTTCAAATCACCTAAACGTGCAGAGTTCTGGTCAAACTTCTGAATGACTCCCATGTGAAAACACAGCGCTGGAGTTTTTGAAAAATGAAGACGAGGGTGATTTTAAAACTGTCATTTCTCTGTCAATTCACACCCATTTTTCACAAATTTAAATACGAGAGCCGCTGAAAACCTCCTGACGCTGACAAACCAAAAATGTAATCTGTATCATCAACCGTTCTTGAAATAGGACAACTTTAAAACATGTGGTTTTCTCTGTTTTTCACCATTTTGGACAGTTAGAAACAGGTGTTTAGAAAGGGGGAGGGGCTTGTGCAACCAGCTGCAAGAGTCAGTCTCTCTCTCTCTAAGTTTTAAAGGTTGATTCCACAAAAATACTACTTTATCTAAATACTTCAAGCTTTAAATGTACCGTCTTTAAAAGCTTTTATTGTTAGTCTTGCTGAGTCTGATATGAGTTTTTGTTCATATTTGCATTCTTTGTTATTATAATGGAAACAAACTTTAACTTAATCACCATGCAGCGCACACAGAGGTCTGATGAGCCTGTGGTGGGTCTGCCTCCAGGCTGGGGTAAACAACTCATGATGTGTCACACTGGTGGAAACATACGTTAGAATCAATGTCACCCCCACCAACGACGACATCTCAAACATCTCTAACCCCACTGTGGCGCCGAAATCCTCCAGGGTTCTTACACCAAATCCTAATAAACAAACAGACGACTCTGATGACGTTTTATTGCTTTAAAGTCCGACTTTTGTTTGTCTCCACTGATCTTCCATGGTGGTCATGGTGGCCTTCTTGCACGGGGGGGCGTAGCCCTAATACACACATTGTCTTTAAATTTTTTATTTTATTTTTCATGGTGATGAAAATGGTCGTAAATAAGAGCATGAGAACCAGACCAGAGAGAACCCACATGGGACATTGAACAAAGAGTTTAAGAAGAATAAAAAGTCCACAGTAGGAAGAGACTATGATCCTAATCATGGTCATGTGGGAATGAGACTGAGAAACAAACAGACACACACAGACACACACAGACACACACAAACACACACATGCACAACATTATTCGAATGACTAAGTGAATGATTAATCAGACGCCACTGTCAGCCACGCAGCGTAGGTGTTCAGATGGAAGTCGCTGGACATCCTGGTGCTGTGTGTTTATAAGTCGCATATTCAGGCTTTAAAAAATGCCTTCTTATGTGTTGTTGAGTCATTGAGTCATTGAGTCATTGAGTCAGGCATTTGTAGTCGTGATATAAAGTAGCAATAATTGTTCAGTGTTTTTCTTTTCTTTTTGTTCATAAAAACGAGCCGAGTGAACTTTGAACTGTGACGTATTTCCAGATTTCCCAAATTCAAAGCCTCCTGTGAGCTGCATCACTCTGTTTTACCTCACTTCACTTGCTGCTATGGAAACAGAGCTAGCAGATGTTTGGGGTTTTATTTGAACTACAGAAGACATTTAAAGAATAGGACATCAATCAGAATCAGAATCCGAAGTTTTGGCATTTCAAACAACATCAAAAATGCTTCTGGAGCGGAGGCGAGAGGCATCGGTCTGTCCAAGCCACGTGACTGGTGAGGAGAATCAACATGAAGTGCTTCACCAGAGAAGGTAAAGAAGTCCGACTGGATAAATGTGTGGAGAACTTGATATTAACAGAATATTCTGTATGTCTGCAGGTCCCAAATGCTATGCATACCACACACACGTAACAACAAGACGGCCATAAAATGCAAGGGTGTGACTCTGAATAATGAAAAAGGAGTCGAGTTGTTACAAGGCACGCATTAGGATGAATAAAACTTTGTGAGTAACTGTCATATGAATCAAAACATAATCACAAGAAGGGATTTAAATGAATTGCCATTAAAATGTTTGACACTGGGGCAGCCATGTTGTACAATCTGGATTTTAAACCCTTAAAGGTCTTCATTGCTGCTTTTGACACAGTTTTCTGTTGCGTTTACAGCACCTAGTGGCCATGAGTGGTACTATGTGTGTGAGGCTTGCTGCTGTAGAATCCTCATCTGCTCCCCTGTCATGCGGGGTCCCACAGGGCTCAATTTTAGGGCCCCTGCTTTTTTCGTTTCATTTACTTCCCTTGGGTTCCATTCTTAGGAAACATGGTATCTTCTTCCACTTACACGTTACACCGATTGTTTTTATACTTTCTACAGTATTTTATTGTTTTATTGTTTGTTCTTAGGTCTATTAGGTCTCAGGTTTTTATATTCTTTATGTTTTATTTATCGCTGACGTACAGCACGTTGTTTCAATGATTCTGCCAAAAAGAAATATTGGCAGAATCATGACTTAGTATAAAGGATATAAATGATGTAAAGTATGCTCACCACAATTTATTTATTTATTCGGGGCGAGGCGGGTTTTAAAAATGCATCTTTTGTTGTGTTGAGTGTTAAATCTCTGCCAGACCAAACTTTCCAAAGAGAGAAAAATGTTAGTTTATTTATTGGTGTAACAGTTATTAGGGTAATATATTAGTGGTCTTTAAAGCCAAGACAAGAAAATGTGAGATAATCTTCAACTCACAACAAATCAGCTCTGTTGTGTGTTTATAGGAAAGAAACGAGGAAAAGTGGGAGAAATGTGCTGTTTCAGCTGAACATGTTACACAACGCTTCACACCCTCTGACGAAAGTTCTTTTAAGCCTCCAAATATTTGATATCTGTGTGAAATATAGTTGTGTGTCAACAGTAATAAATCCTGAGTCAGCACAGATGGTTGAATAGTGAACGCGCTGGGATTACACAAATGTTTTATGAGGGTAAATGCATTTGTTTATTTCTTCTTTAATTGTTTGATGCCTGTATTATAGAGGACTACGAGTGTCACAGAAACAGTCATTAAGTATTTCATAAATCAACGTAGTATATTGTGCGTCATTAAAAATCGCAACGAGCTGGAACTTCATTATCAAAGAAACATTCAAAACTTGGTATTTTGACAATGGTTACCACGTCACATGGAACAATCACAGCGGCATATGTCTTGTGGACTTGTATCCGGGTCTTGAAGAGGACAGTATGACCCGTCTGCCTTCATAAAATATAAATTCATGAATCAAGTTCATCAAGTAGCTCATATTAAAGGAACGGTCACAAACCCGGGTCTTCTCGCTGTTAACCACTACACCAACTCCAGAATGGCCTCTATCATGTATTTTGCTTTTTGTGAAAAGTGGAATAATCAACACTGAAGGTCACAGTTGAAGAAAAGTAGTGCGTTGAATTAAACAAGAGACTTTATAAATGTATGATCTCTACAGGAGGTGAAAAGGGTTTTTTATAACCTTCTTGTCTTTGTGCTAAACTTCAGTGTGGGAATACTTGAGACCGGCACTCCACTCACACTCAAGTACAGATATTTGAAGACTTCTGACTCAGAACTGGACTCATAAGCACCTCAGATAATAACCTCACAGATACAAGTCATCTTCTGTCATTGGTCCTCACGCCAATTCGAATCTATAAAATGTGTTTTATAGAGTTCAAATATCTAAATCTGGTGTTCATGTACAACTGTTTCTGTTTTCCTTCATTTTAATTTGTTCACACACTATTTCAACATGCAGTACATTGTAAATAACTGCCGGATATTCAAAGTTATTCAATATTTTCAAAATCAAGACGCACATTTTGAGGCTTCGGTGTTAAAGGGTTAAAGAAGAAGAAGACAATCGCATATCAATTGGATAAAAGTACATTGAGTAGATTTTTCCCGTCATGGTTTGTTAATAATAGCAGTAAAAAAGAAAAGAAGTGTCTAACACTTACATTGATTAGACAGTGATAATACAGAGTATAACTCACAGGATTTGTTCTTGTTGAACGTACCACTGTTGACTACAAACGTGTTGTGTGTACACATGTAACATCACTATAATCAGGTGCCAGTGATGGAGACCGAGGGCGTTTCTAGTGTAAAAAACCTCGTCCACCCTGTGATCGTGATCTGTTCCACTGACCTGTGGTGGAAACACCGTGTGAAGGGCAGACACACAGCCTCCGTGTTTCTAATAACAAACCGGTAACATGTCTGAACAGACGGGTGCACACAATGGCACTGTCTTTGATGATTCATCGCTTTGGCTCGGGCGTTCATTTCCTCAGGACCAGCACTGGTGGGCATTGTCTGTCTTGGCTGGAAGATCTGACTCGATTTAAAAAGATTTAGAGGTGAAAACCCCAGGACTAAATAAGAAAAGAAGCTCAGCGGGCGTGGCACCGTGCACTTTTATCTTGTACGTGAAAACTTCAAATGCAGCACACAGAAAAAACATGACAGTGTCATCAGGTTTTCAATCCAATAAAAATGATAACATTCATATTGTGGGTGTGGTCCTACTTTTACTTGTTCCTAACTTATGTCACGGGTGGAAAATTGCAGGTGTGACTAATCCTGACTAATTAGCAGAGCTGTTGATGAAAGAAGTGCCAGACTTGATTTTATCAGCAACACCTGGACCTTTTACTCCACTGTGATAAATCAAAAGTGTGTGCTATTCAAAATCAGACAAACTTTACCTGTCCAGAGGCCTCATAACTCTCAGTGTTGAACTCACACTGACAATGACGGTCAGAGTCTGACAGTTGACAGACAAACGACAGACAGACGACAGACAGACGACAGACAGACGACAGACAAACGACAGACAGACGACAGACAGACGACAGACAGACTCACAACACACCACTGGCTCCTCTATCATCAACTTTGCAGGAGGAAAGATTCTGTGACAAACACGTATTCTCATTCTCTTTTTTAAGAGTTGGATGAGAAATATAAAGCTACAGTCAGCCACGTAGCCTGTGTTGTAGTCATAAATCATTAACTTTGTGAACTTAGTTCGTGAGGTTAAGTTTGTCCATTATGGGCTATTGTAGAAACGTGGTGGTCCAAATGACGACCTCCATAGAAGTGAGCCAGCTCCTGATCGTATACTTAAAACAGAAAAAGCAAAATCTGCCAAATGAAGATAAATAAACCTACAGTTTAGACACTGGACATGTGACATAACGACATAACAGAATTATAGTAGCATGGACATAGCATGAAGTTTACAGTGATCCTGTGTTGCACAAGTAACTGAGTTCAATGTTCAACGTTCAAGTCCAGATGCTCTCAGTGCTCGAGTCCAAGTCCAAATCTAAGTCTGAGTCAGAAGTCTTAAAATATCTGTTCTTGAGTCTGAGTGCTGGACTCAAGTATCACCACACTGAAGGTTTGCTCAGAGACAAGAAACATGTGTGCTTTCAACACCTGTAGAGATCACACATTCATCAGCTATAATGTCTCCTGTTTAATTCACCACTGCTTTTCTCTGACTGTGATCTCCAGTGTTGATTATTCATACATATGCAAATAGATAATAGAGTCCAGGGGAAACATAGAGATTGTATGTGGAAACATCAGTGATAATCAGCATGGATGTGCAGTGATGAGAGGCAGTGATGGCGTGCAGGGAGATTAACTCCAGTCAGAAACATGAAAAGGAAAAACAGAGGACGTTGATAGTCACAGACAGGAAATGTTTAGCTAAAGTAGAGTGGGCAGTGACTCTTTGATTTTCAGACAGATGACTAAGAAAACCCTCACACTGCATCGTCTCCAACAGACTGTTTGGTGTTTTCTATCTCAAACCCATGTGTCTCATTTTAACAGTCCTGAGCTGCACGAGGGTAAATACAACAACTCTGATGTCCTCTAGTGGTCCAGGCTAGAAGTACAAGGTTGTTTTTTTTAAGGATTTAATACAGTGTCTGCAGAGAAGGACTTAAATACTAACCTGCTGTGTGTCCACTATTAAAGGAGTCAAGATAAAGCCGACACAGAATGATGAATGAATGAGTGTTTTTCATGCAGGCACAAAGATGAACACGACGCAGCATCACAGTCTGAATACAAACATGAAAAACTGGGGCGGAGGTATTTAACTGTCTATCAACAAAACCAGACTCCACTTATTTAACCTCTTCTCAGAGGCCGGAGGTGAAATGTGCTGCACCACCAGCAGAGGGAACCACAGCTTAAATACTACTTAAATAACTCACTCACTCACTGTAGTATTTGTGGTTCTTTGGATCTCAGGAAATCTGAACAGAGCTTAATAACAATCATCTTGTTTGTGATTCAGTCAATTCATCGAGAGTCAGATCCTCTGTGAACTATAACTGACATCAAACAAAGAAGAGTGAGCAAATGGAAGTCTGCAGAAAACCAGTTAATCCACAGCAGCAGCAGCAGCGGCAGCAGCAACAGCAGCAACAGCAACAGCAACAGCAGCAGCAGCAGCAACAGCAGCAGCAGCAGCAGCAGCAGCAGCAGCAGCAGCAGCAACAGCAGCAGCAGCAGCAGCAGCAGCAGCAGCAGCAGCAACAGCAGCAACAACAGCAGCAGCAGCAGCAGCAACAACAGCAGCAGCAGCAGCCCATGTCATTAAACTAACTTGCCTCTAGAGAGCAGCAGAGATCCATGCAGGGATTATAGCTGCCCCACCACCCTCCATCTATCTTTATCCTCCACATGAGGGTGCTGTGTTAGTCTCAGCTGACAGGGTGAGAGGCGGAGTCACACCGTGGACAGGTCACCGGTCCATCACAGACACAAACAACCATCCACACTCACACTCACACCTATGGTCAATTCACAGTGTCCAATTTACCATATTGCATGTTTTTGGGCTGTGAGAGAAAACCCAGAGGCCACTTTAATCAAAGTCATCTATAAATGTCATTTATTTATATAAATGTAAATGTAATTACCTCTAAGATGTAAGAAAGTGAAAATACAGACTGTGAGGGTTCAGTTTACTCAGAGGGTTTATGAGCTCAAGGGATAACAACAACAAGCAGGTATTGATAAGACCCCTGACCTTTCCCTTTGACCTTTCCCTTTGACCTTTGGCTGTGATCAGGTGAGAATGACTCATTGTGGCTGATGTTTTCCACATTTAAATAAAGCACTCAAGCTTTTCCACGTTGTTTGTTGACCAGAGTCACGTCATGTTCAGGCCTGTGAGCTCGAGACGGTGCAGGCGGATCACAGACTCCGCCCTCCTGCCCATCTTAATGTTTTGAAGTCATTGATGCATCATTGCACGTTCACACTACTCAGACGTACGCCGCTGGTAACTAAGCCACCACTGAGCCTTTATTAGTCATTTGTGTTATGAGAGCAGACTAATACACACCCATCATAATGTTTCTCAGTCTTGTGATAAAAGGAAATCTGCTGTAAACATGGAGCACAATGATGCTCTAATGGGAGAAAAGTCTTTTCTATTCTCAAGAGTCGTCTCAATAGACTCCACTGGTCTTTTCAGCAGATAATCAAATACACTCCGCCCACAATCCTTTCAGCCATATTACACACACACACACACACACACACACACACACACACACACTCATGTGAGCACTCTGCAGTGACTTCAGTTTTAATGCAGACAGTGGAACAAAAACATTTTTCACCTCAACAGTTCATTTCTTATCTAAAACTTAACCAAACCACACATTTAATTCTGACCTGAGCCTCAGAAATGAGGTGGTGCCTCATTAGGATCCACTGGTCCTGACAAGGTCAGTGTTTATGATGAGAAAAGGTAGAAATGAAATGAGAACACACACACACACACACACACACTTGTGCTTGTGATGAACCTCAGGGCAGAGGAAGTCTTTGATGACGTTTAGGCCGCGACACATGTTCAGTTTGCATATTTCAGGATGTGAAGATTCGAGCAGAATCATCAAAATCTTAGTATTTGGTGTCTTGTCCTGAGATAGTGAAGAAGGAGGAAGGAGGACACCTGATCTTCATGCCCGTGTGCAAGACTAGCATTCAGGAATAGTTGGTAGGATTAAGAAGGGCTTTGTTCTCGTTTTCTGTCAAGAATCACCTGAGAAAATACTGAGGAAGTTATTAACGCAGTGATAAAATACAGTGGTGTCACAGTCAGTGACTGACGTTTCACAGGAGGCAGATTTAATCCCAATAACATCATTTATTCTCTCAGCATCCTCCTCTTCCTCACATAATACACTTCACACACTCTGATTTTCCCTCCAAGTACCACCAGAGGAAGCCCACGCACCACTGATGGTACACGTGCCACAGTTTGAGAACCATGGGTTTAATGTAATTGTGAATTGTTGAATTGCAGGGACCGTTTAAATCCTCAGTCACGGCAGGAAAGAGTTTCCACATTATATCCAAACTTCTTTCAGATGAAATCAGATCAGAAATATTCCCTCGACGTTCCGGATCGTGAACGACGATCTAATGATAACGTAACACAGCGCGACCTCACGGTCAAGAAACCCTCATCGTTTCTGTTATTTCACACGTGTGGAAGGCAGCTGGTGCTCTGCAGGGAAGCAAACTAATCAATAACGCTTAAAGAAATAAATGCTTTGAAGCTGCAGAGCATCGGTGACAATCAATAGAGAGAGTCTGATTTTAAAGTCTTTAAATAAGTCTGCTTTATTCAGGTCGCCACAAACACTTTTGGTGGTGACACGTGTTTGTTGGAGCAGCTGCTTTAACATGACGACTTCTTCACAGCCACGATGAACGTGTGATGACAGAGGACAGGCAGCCTCTTTCCCCTCTGGATGCAGTCTGCTTACACACTCTCTCTCTCTGTGTGTGTGATCCACAAACAGCCACATAAACGCACATAAATCACTCTGTGTGTGTGTGTGTGTGTGTGTGCAAGTCACAAGACCACAGTAACATCATCACAGTAACAGTGAAATGTCCCGGTCGTGCAGCTGCATGCACAGATCATCTTTATGTACGCATGCATCACATCGCTCCAGTGAAAGCCACTTAGTGTGTGTGTGTGTGTGTGTGTGTGTGTGTTTGTCTGAGGTGAATTAGCAGCTTCAGTCACATTCAGTGTGTCCCCTCCTCCTCCTCCTCCTCCTCCTCCTTCCTCCCTCTGCTACCTGTCCTCCTGCTGCCATCTGTGCAGCGTCTTTGTTTCCACTGCGTGTGCTTGTGTGCTTTAGGCTTCTCTTACTGAACAAACATGCTCCATTTTCTTGAGTGAGGTATTGTCACTTAGTCAGAGCTCCTGTGCTGACCCTTAAACACATGTGCCACACACACACACACACACACACACACACACGCACACACACACACACACACACACACACACACACACACACGCTCATGCACAGGATTTATCTGAAAGAAATGTGATCAATACTGTGCAAATGTGAGAAACTGTGCAGCTTCAAACAGCTCAAATACATTTAAAACAATATGTTTTCAAGACAAGTGAATCATTTATATCAACAATGGATTACATGGAACAAAATGAAAGAAAAAACATCAGCATGAATTCTGAGATTAAAGTCAGAATTGACTTTCTTTTCTTCAGAATTCTGATTATTTTTTCTTGAGAATTCTGACTTTAATCTGATAATTCTGACTTTAATCTCAGAGTTCTGACTTTAATCTGATAATTCTGCCTTTTTTTTCTTGAGAATTCTGACTTTAATCTGATAATTCGGATTTTTTTTTCCTGAGAAATTTGACTTTAATTCATGCTATTTTTTTTTTTTTTACATGTGGCCCTAATACTCTTCCATATTTAATAATACCTACTATTACTCACATTAAGTAATACAACTTTATTTTACTGTTATCCAAAAACACATTTCTGCAGATGTTTAAAGTATAATCTCTACAGGAAGTAACTCATTCATTTTGACTGCAGCAGAAACATCATAAATCTTGTTTAAATGTCCGTGTGGTATCAAACAGTATTAAAGTAAAGATGCAAACTCAGCAGTAGATTTAGGATCACTGCCAGTCAGAGCTAATGAGAAAGTCAGAGACACACAGACACGCAGACAGGCAGACAGGCAGACAGACACACAGACACACAGACACACTCTCATGAGCTATGTTTTGTAAACTTTAAACCTCAGAGTGTGTGTGTGTGTGTGTGTGTGTGTGTGTATAGAAGCCTGTGAAACTGTCATGACGTGTGTACCGGCTGCCTGGCCTCTCTCTCTGACATTGGGTGGCCTCTGGAGCAGCGTTGTCTGTCTGTCTGTCTGTCTGTCTGTCTGTCTGTTGGGGGACCTGAGCCTGGCACCCATCACACACAGGAAACAGGCCCTGGTCCTGAGCTTCACTTTACACACACACAGGAAACCGTGTCTCAAACCCCGCGTGCATGTGCATGAGCATGTGCATGTGCATGTGCATGTGCGTGTGCATGTGCATGAGCGTGTGCGTGTGCATGTGCATGTGCATGTGCATGTGCATGTGCATGTGCATGTGCATGTGCATGTGCATGTGCATGTGCATGTGCATGTGCATGTGCATGTGCATGTGCATGCAGGGCTCCCACACTCCAGATTCCAGAGATCTGTTCACCAAACCTCTGCTGCACTCTCAGCTGACAACCTGTCTCATTTCTCTTCAGTGCATACAGTCAAGCCCATGAACCATCCTCCTCCTCCTCCTCCTCCTCCTCCTCCTCCTCCACATCCAGACACACACACTAACAGGGGACTCCACGAGTAGCAAAAGAAAGAAAACTCATTCTAATTCAAGTGGAAGTCTTGATTTATAACATCAGCAAACATTTTCCAGAGGAAATAATCTTCAATAGCACGTGGTGTCAGGTTTTTGAATTGATGTTCCCATTTAGAGGGAAATACACAATAAAGTACAACACACGAGTGGACACCGGTGTCATCATCCAACAGCAGCAACTTTACTTGTACACATTTCATATTTTGTACAATTTGAGTACAGGTGGACTAAAATGTAGTATAAAATATGATAAAAATGCTTTGAATCACATAAGAAAAGAAGTATTATGTAGTAGTGGTAGTAGTATATAAGGTTTGAATTAAAGGGCAAACTTGTGAAACTAGAACAGGAACGGAGAAAAATCAACACTTTCAAAAAAGTGTGTTTTATGTCTCAGTCGATAAAAATACACAGTGATTCATAATTATAATAAATAAAGAAAGAAATAAAGACGCTATCTTGGTAATAAATCTAAATCATGTGTAGCATTGATGCTGTGGAACTTTCTTCTGAAAACAATATACTATATTCATCACTGGTGTCAAAAGCCTCGGGTACTAAAGTCTTGTTTTCTTCGACATTTATGCTTAAGGGTCTTGACTTTTTAAGAAAACTATTATTTCCTTAACCTTTTAACACCGAGCGTATCACAGATGACACGTTTGCACAAGCGCACTTTGCATTACCCGAATTATGCGGCGGTTTGTGTGTTATCAGTGCAACGGTTTCTGAAAGCTGAGAAGGTGCACGTCAAAATCAACACGTGGTTATTACGGTAATTTCACTCACGCTGTGAATCAGTCTTCTTCACCAGAGAGGAGAGAGTTGGAAACACGCCTGTGCTTAGTTTACAGTGTTTTGCCTGTTTGTGGACATTGAGACAAAAACTCAAACAAATGTTGCTTTAAATATGTTTTTCAAATTTAACACACACAACTACAGTGTTTTTTTTAAATAAAACTTTTTTCTTCATTTTAAATTGTTAACACACTATTTTAACATGCAGTAAATTGTAAATAACTGAAAGTTAATCTGGAAAAAATGGGTAAAAGCACTGACTGTGGTTACAGGACATTTTCTGGTCCTTTTGTGGTTAAAATAAGTAAAAAAGTTTATATCCAATGACAAGAGTTCAAAGAGTTTGTCATGAAGTTAGTAAGAACTCTGAATTCACAACATAACAGAATAGAATATTCAGTATTTGCCAAAAACAACGTCGGTTTGTCCTGTGACGTCTGAGATGAATCATGGGACGACGTGAAATTCAGAAATGAAAGACGGTCACAAGATTTGTTGAATCAACAGTTTAAAATTGACAATAATCTCAGCAGAGGAATGAATCTCCACACAAACAAAGCAGCTCATTGATGTTACTGCAAAGCCAGGATGTGACAAAACATTTTCCCACTAACTGTCAATGACTTCATGCTTATTCCATTAAAAAAGGGGATTTTTTTTATTTTTTATGGACGTGGGGGAGAGAGAGAGAACTAAAGTCATTTCCTCCTCTGATAAGTGATAAATCACCTGCTGAGACAGAACAGCCCTCAGGTGAATAAGAATCTCTCTGCTGCTCAGTTTACCATCTGGTTCATATGTCTGTGTTTATCCATCAGTGCCACAGAGTTGTTCCAGACTTCAGCTCCTTTCCCTCCTTGTATTTCAGTTAGTGTCTCACTCGGCCATGAATAAGCACAGAGGTCAAAGGTCTTAAACCTGAGGTGATTTTCTGTTTTATTGTTACATTATTTGTATGCTGCATCCATTCATCCATCCATCCATCCATCCATCCATGCATCCATCTATCCATCGTCTACAGCTTTATCCTCCACATGAGGATCGCACAGGGCTGCTGGTGCCACTCCCAGCTGACACAAGGCAAAAGGTGAGGTCACACCGTGCATCGCAGGACCAACACATAGAGACAAACAACCACAAACAACCATTCACTCACACACTCTCACCTGCAGCTACGTGTCCAATAACCCTCTGCATGTTTGTTGACATGTCGGAGGAAACTGGAGAAAACCCAAGAACACACGGGAAGATCTGAACTCTACTAGACTGAGAAACACACACAGAGAGAGAGAGAGTTGTGTGTGTAGAGCTGCGTGTTGTCTTGTGTTGTGTTTCATTCACACATAATGTTGTGTATGGCTTTAAGGTCTGATGCTCGGTACCTGTAGAAAGCTATAGGTTCAGTAGCAAGTCAGTGTCTGTCATAACTTACAGCACTGTTGGCTGAACAGACACAAGACAAAAGCTAAACCTTATCTGATTAGTGTTTAAGACACAACTCTAATTGTGGTTCCATTGGCTCGATGGTCTGACCTGTAAACTTCTGCACTTTACTTTATTATATTTAGACTTTTTTTACTTGCTCTTAATTACCACCTTTAACTTGTTTATTTTGTTGTGAGTTTTATATCTGAAATCGTCTCATTTCTGTAACTATTTGTACCATCTTGGAAAAACTTCCTAAATAAAGGACAAATATAAAAATAACACAACTCAACATGAAAGTAGAACGGTTTCAGAAGACGCCTTCACTCAAGTGTCTGAAGTCGGGATGGGTCATATTATTATATTATTATATTATTATTATATTGGTCAAATCACTGGATCGGATTATCGGCCAAATCAAAATGTATGTAAAATCCATTACAATCCAAAAACCCTGTATCTCGCATGCTTCACTTCACACAGACATACAAATCATGTTTGTTTATTTCCTCTTCTTTGGAGAACAATATTGGTGACAACGCTGGAGAATTATGTCTATGAAATGTTTTGTTAACAGATTCATACGTTCACAAATGGCCTAAAATGAGTGTATGGGATGAATATCAGCGTCACATGATAGTGAAGTTTGTGACATCAGTATCAGGTGATCCAGAGTCTGAACTCATATGAATGAGACAACTGTTGCAGCACATTTCATTCACATGTTTGGATTCTAGTAAAGAGAAAGCGGTAACGCTAACATGTGAACATGTGACGCTCAGCTTTATAAAGTGCGTGAGAGAGTTTGGAGGCGGGGCCAGCTCACGTGTCGCAGAGTGATAAAGTGTGATGGATGATAAAGGTCATGGTCACGTATGATAGGAACCCTTTGAGCTTTAATTGTTAAGCTGGATTAGGAGTTCCATCTTCAGACAAACCAGTGGCTCGTCCATATATCCTCGTGACACTTTGAGCTGTGACTTAATTGAAAACTGACTCCGAGAGTTTCAGACTTTTCTACCCCCGCCATCAGCCCCTTGACGTAGAGTGACCCCTCTCTGCAACCCGCAGTGACCTTGCCCCAGGACTAAAGTGGTTTTCTGACGCTCATCTGCTTTCTATTATCAATCACATCAGCAGCCACTCAACGCTCTCATGTTTTATGTGGATTTCTGATTCCTGCCGTCAATTGGAAATGTCAAAAACAACAAAAACAAAATGCTACATGTAACGTGATGGCTCCGTCAGGAAAGGCCGTGCATGCGCGTGTGTGTGTGTGTGCATGTGTGTGTGTGTGTGCGTGCGTGTGTGTGAATGCTCGACGCAGCAGTTCCACTCCCCCCTGGTCCTGGTGTGGAGAATCAGATAAATGACAGGTTAGCTCCACGTCAAAGCTCATCATCTGTGCCTGTATTCTGTTACTCGGTGTGACTTCACCTGACATGTGGTCAGAGAGCAGGAACCAGATGGAGACACGACCAGTATGAATAGGATCAGTCACGATGAGCCACACACACACACACACACACACACAAACACACACACACACGCGCACACGTGTGTAACTGCACTGCATATCTCAGCTCTGGTGGAAAAAAGTGTCTTTAACATGTAAGTGTTTCTGAGGCGGTTCCTGTTGTTTGTATTGTATGTAAATCAAAGACTAAAAGTGGACGGAGCACGTCCAGGGCGCAGGAATCTCACCTTCTACTCAACGTAAAGTTATTCTGCACGGCGTCTCTACGTGAAGTGACTTCTCCCTCTCAGGGTCTACGAGCCGTCTACGAGTCCATGAGCTTAATGATCCAACAAGTAAAAACCCCAGCACTCACAGGACCTTTACACTTGAACTGCACTCCCTCTTTACACCCTGGTCTTACACTCGTCTTAAAGTCATTCATCCAGTAAATGGAGACAAAGAAACGCCAGAGTAAGCTCAGAATATTATCACAGACACACTGATCTTAATACTGCTCCAGTCCATCAGTCCATATGGAAACTGACCAAAGTGACAGTGGATCAAACAGAAAGTCTTAGATGACGCGTTACTTCTGTGTTTACTATAAAGATGAAGTTAGAAAAATGCAAAAATACACGACAGCAGCAGAAATGCTGGTCACATTAGACAATTAGAAATAGTCTACATTTAATTTATTAATCCCAAATGTGGAGCAGGTTTGTTCTGCAGCTACAGAGATTCTTGACACATGTAACCGGTGTAGAATTCAACATCAGATTAATATTTTATTTTAAAAGTTTAGGCAAAGAAAAGTAAGAGAAAGAAACTCAGGAAAATGTGCTTCTGTCTGTCAAATGTAGCAGGAAAACCTCCGTCTGTGCATCATGACAATGCTAAACAATACGTAAATAACACATCACATACCACTCCCACAGTATGCAGCAGCAGAGGGGGAGTGGTCAGTGTCGGGACACGCCCTTAAAAACCAGGTGCGGACAGAAAATCACAAAAGTTCCACACGACAACTTAAAGTCAATGTCAGGGTAAAATATAAAAATAACATCTTGTGTGATTTTATCTGAAAGCTTTTGTTGCTTAAACTGCAGAAGAGTGAAACAGTGGCACGTGCTGTGTCTGTGTGTGTGTGTGTGTGTGTGTGTCTGTGTGTGTCTGTGTGTGTCTGTGTGTGTGTGTGTGTGTGTGTGTGTCTGTGTGTGTGTGAGGACAGATCATGTCCACTGTCTGTATCTGATCCTGTGCCCAGACTCACTGGGTCACTAAGTGCTCACACAGCGTTCTTTATTTATTATAATAATGTGTGTGTGTGCGTGTGTGTGTGTTTCTCTCTACAGTGAGTGAGTTAGTACATGTACTGTAAATGTACCATGTTTGCATAAGCACATATTCAAACTTATATTCTAATAATAAGTCATTGAAATGTACTTTAAAATAAGAGCGGGGGTCTGCCATCGTGTGCCTCTATGTTTCCATAGTAACCAGAACATGTGTCTCACGTATAAGCACCAAGGTCCCCCAATCAGGGGGCACAGAGAGACTGTGGGTAAAAATACTGTGGAATACTGAGCTGAACATGATGCACATGACATTAAAACAATCTGATTTTAACTATTTTAAATGTGACAAAGTCAGATAACAACTAAAAGAATGACTACAAATAAAACTTTTCCTGGCTCTAACAAACACATGCAGCTCCAATGAAAGCAGAGACTCTGCAGATTCACAAAAAGCATCACGGAGATAAAACACCAACAAATGAAGACAACGCTGTGAACTGTGTCTTACCTTTGATGTTTCTCGTCAAACGTTGACATTACAGTGAAAACCCACGCTCTGCACGGTCATGCCGACTTCCTGTGTTACACTCAAATCATTCCTGGCGCCTCCAGCTAACATTAGGACCTGTTCCTGTCACATGCTGGTGTTCTGATGATTCTGATTGGCTGACACTGCTGTCAATCACATGTTGCCGTCATTCTATTGGTTCTATTCAAATAAGGTGTCATTCACGCAGAGATACAGTCCTGTGTACTGGGATTAAAGCTCAGTCACAGCCGCCATGTGTTTGTTGACTAATGAACTGTTTTAGACTGTTGTATTAAACACTTATAGTGATATAAATATTAAATAAGTAGTTTTATACATGAGCAAACACAAACATGTGCCAAATGATCTGCTAAAACTTGTCTAATTTTGTGACAACATTGAAATGAATATGTGGCCCGACGGCTGCAGGTCATGTGGGCGTGTCCGGGGCTGGACCTGGAGGTTAATCACTGGATCATTAATGAGGAGCGCACCAGTGTTTGGCACCATGTGTGGATCCTTCCTTCCTTGTTCCATTGTGTCATATGTGGAACAGGATGAGGCCTCAGTGGATCCAGCTGTTCCACAGCACACTGTGACCACGTGGATGTTGTTTAGTGTAGCTGATGAAAAAGAATGTTTATTTTATCTTAAATATGGCTAAACAAAGATTTAAACATGACTACATAACATTCTGAGAAGCAGTTATTTGCTGTGGTTCATTATTTTATGTGGAAAACAGACTCGAGTCAGTGGACGTTGACGTCTGAGGGTAAATCTCGATGAGCACATTTGCTCTTAGACACAAGGATTTGACTTTGTTGATTTTAAGAGAAAAAAGCTCTGATTCCTGTCACATCCTCAGGGCTGCTGTGGTATGTGGGGGGGGGGGGGGGCGATGATGATGATGATGATGATGATGACGTGTCCCCCGAGATATATTACGTTACACTGCTGCTTTCTAAATCATAATTTTCTTTTTGGATCCCAGTCAGAAATAAACACGTTACATACAGAACGTCAGGAAAATGAAATCTGTTGTTTGTAAGTTTCTGTGTTTCTCAGATGTTGCATGGTGACATTATTTTTGCTGCACACAGGAAATGGTTCATTTTATATCAGTCAGCATTTGCTGGTGACATTGTCCACACTGGGAAGTGATTTTTGCTCACAACCTACCCCTGTGCTGCTGCTGTACACTCACAAATGCTCCCTTGGTCAGGTCGTGCACTGCTTTTGGTTATTTGTCTCTATTGCTGTGCATTCATTTCTCCATTATCTCAATTATTGAATGTCGTTTTCACAAGGACGTCACAAAATTGGAGAGTGGAACTTTCCATGCCACATCATGTCTTTGGGATTGGTATTAATAAGAGTTGCCTCCTGCATGTGTTTGTGTGAACGTGCTGCAGCAGGCTGCAGAGGAGTGCAGTAGCTCAGCGGTGTGGAGAGCTGTTTCCTGTGAATGCATCAGCCTCATATTGGAAACAGATTTTCTCTGACAGTTGATTTGGGCCAAAGCTCGGCTGAAACCGCCCTCAGCCGCTCCAGCCAGCATGCAGGACAAACAGGGGCAGGAGTCGAGGGCGGGTACAGCTCTGAAACTCATCTTCGGGGTACTTCCTTCATTTTTTTTAGTTCCCCCGCTTTTCCCTGTATTTCTCTTTTTCTTTTACACTCTGTTCCAAGCGGCTGCCTTTCGTCCTCGTGCAGGTCTCATGTTTCACTGCTGAGTGCTGTTTGGTTTTTCCAAATGTCAACACACGGGTGGAGGAGTGAGGGTCCACGCGGAGCCGTACGGCTGCTATGATGGAACAGCCAGGGTCCAAACATAAATACAACATGCGACACGGCATCACGGCGCGCTTTTAAACCCTCAAACAGAGGAAGTGAACGTCTGAGCGTCGCAGCGCAGGCAGCCAGTCGTCCGCTGGGTAAATGAAACTGTCAGGAGAAACCCAGCTGACCCTGGACTCAACCCAAACACATGTGCTGCATGTGGAGACACAGCCGTATTCATGAAAACAAACCTTGAGTGCTTCCAATGTGTTGTTTAGATTTGAAAGAAAAGGATAAGTTAAGACTCTCACACACTGAAAACAGGACCTGGGAATTTATTTTTACTTCTACAAACACTAAAGGGAGATTAACACCATAAAGCAGTGCAACAAACCTGGTTTATTATTGTTGTCTTCATTTAGACGATCAAACAGGATTACCGACACCCTAATGTGAGAAAGACACATGCGGTTGTCGATATTGACGCAGCAGTGGCTAAGCTCGGACCAGGTATCGCCCAGTAGCCACTTTGATTCCTCGTGGGTGCTGTAACCAGGATTACCGTGGTGATAACCCTGAGGTCAAGGGAAGTGTGCCAGGAGTGGGACCCCCCACCCTGCAGGCAGGATCCCCAGAGACTGCGTTTAGAACTCCCAGGAGAATGTTGTTTACCTGATGGAGCGAATGGAACATAAACAAAGAGGGAGAAGCCAACAATAGCCCCCAGTGAAATCTAAAGCCTCCAACTGAAGTTTACCACTGATAATATGTGTTAAGACGTCTGATGAGGACATAAAAGCTTGAGTATCAAATGGATCCTTGAAGTTTATTTCTGTGCAGAGAGAGAGTGAAGATGAGCACAGAGAAAGTTACAGTTATCAAACAGAAGCCTGACGAAGGACAATCGTGGCTTTGGGCCTTAAATCACTTCTGTGTGAATGTTTAAACTAAAGGCGCTGGTGTACCTCCATGCACATGCCGCATGCTCGTGGACCCTCGTATACTCGTGCATCAGGGTCCTGTAGTATCCCACTTCACCATCGGGTGGCGGTACAAGTCTGGACGCAGGGAATCGGACGCAGTTCTTACCAAAGAAGAAGAGAACGATGCTACAGATGTTACAGATTCCTCAGACACATCTGGTTAAAGTGGCTCACAGCTAAAAGGCCGTCGAGGGTCGCCAGGTCGAGGCTCGGATGGCGACGACTTCTCCTGTCTGCTTGGTGAGCGGGGCTTATGCTCCGCCCACTGGTGGGGCAGAAATTCAGTTTGCGTATGCGCTGTCCACGCACACCCAACACGGTTCCAAAATCCATTGATGACGCAGAGAGTCAAAGGATAACAATGGTGTAACTCAGCTACATAAAGTGAGAATAAGTGTTATTTTCCATTAGAATACAGGATTGACTTGACTGTGTTTTATCCATGAGTGGCTTCCTCAGGTTCACTCACAGCTGTGCTCATTAACAGATCTCGTCACAAACAAACATTCAAAGATTTCCTCTACATTTTCTCCACAGTCTTTAATTAATGTTCCATCACGACTCATTCCACCAGGTGCTGCTTCTCTCCATCTCTAATCCTTATCTCAGTTAGCGCTTCAGTTTAGCCACACTGTGCTATGCTGGCGGGATCTTCCAGGTGTTCTAAATGAGCCGTACGTATCGTGGCAGTCTGGAGGTGTGGTGCACTGTGGGCAGCTAAGACACATGTGGGTGCACTGTGTACGTCCACCTGTACCAATGATTCAATCCTTCAAAACACACACACACACACACAGTCCATTAGAAGATTCATGCTTTAATTATAGCACTTTAATGATCTCATGCAGCAGTTCACACACACACACACATTCCCTGTATTTGAGAACATAAACCACAGGAAAGAGGAGAGAAATTGGCAAAAAGGCCACAGGCCAAGGCAAGGAAAGGAAAGGCTGTTCAGTTCCTCTTGTCTCAAAACTAGGGTTAGTGGGGGGAGATGTTTACCTTCTCTCATATCTTGGTCACAGAAGCACCACGTTGCCAAACAACATGTAGATTTTTTGGTACAAAGCTTCAGGGTGTGCTGCAAACCCCTCCTGGGAAAGAATGTGCTCTCTGTGTCATTTTGAGTCTTTGCTCCTGTCTATATTTGAACATGAAAATCTCAACTGTGGTCAACCAGATGCTTTGCTCTGGGTTCAAATTGGGAGGTTGTTTCTTGACGTGGTCTGGGGATTAAATACTGCCGGGGAGGAGAGCAGCTGAGCCAACTGGATCCTCCAGGAGCCCCAATCTCGTCTCTGCGGCTCGCAGCGACACGGAAGCTATTACTTCACAATCTGCTGTATGCAAAGTCTTTGTGTTCTGTTCCTGCTGAATTTGTTTAGTCGGGATTAACAATTAAATACCATAAATGTCTGGTACAACGTGACACACACTGATGCAGAGGTCTGCAAGTTAATGGAAGCAAGATATTTGAGCAACGACTCAGTTACAGGAAATTATCCTGAGATCCATGTTTGAATTCTGCATATTTACTATCTTGCATTCTCATCTCACCCTCATCCTCATCCTCACCCTCACCCTCATCCTCACCCTCACCCTCACCCCTGTGTGAACCTGAAAGTGCACTTCACTTTAGCTGTGTTTTTGTGGGCCTGGTTCCAAGGTTGCCTTTAGTCCTTTACTGCATTTACAGGCTTTTCACACGTCTGTGTCAGAGGTGTGGCGGCTGCACGGAGCTGCACTCCCATTAACACTTTTAATGACCTGTTCACCAGCTGCACAGTAATGGACCCACAAGGATTCCAACTCTTTATTTCTATGTAATACCGTGACAGACAAGACAATATCTGAGCAGGAGAATGTTGAAATAGTCAGAGTGACTGTGGTCGCTGCTTTCCTCTGAACAAACGCAACAGTGTGGAGTGGATTCATGTCAGAGGATGTGCGCTGCTGCACGGTGGTGAATAAAAAGAATTTGGAGGATTATATGCGTGTAACAGCATGACCTGGATCTAAAAGTCCTAAAGTACTGGAAGAGTGTCTTCGATTCAGTTTAGGCCCCGAGTGTAGGTAGGCGAGGAGACGTGGTAGTGGAGGCAACACAGGAATAAGTAATGGCCAAAAAACAACACTAGAGTTTAACAAGGTGTTCAGGAGCGCGGTGACGTTACCACTGAGTCGTCTGTTACAGTCTGACTGTGACGAGTGACTGCAGGACCAGGACATATGAAGGCTGAGCTGATGAGCTGGAGGTGGAAGCAGGTGAGCTTCTGTCACAGGTGAGCTGATTGCAAAGCTGGAGGTGGAAGCAGCGAAGCAGCGAAGGCCGGGCGTTACACTGTGAAGTTTGGTTGTTTCCTTCCAAGAGCTTCTATCCCTTTATTTTGAGTCCAAAATTGTAAAACTGATGAGAAAAGATAAAGAGCCAATTACCTGTGAATAATTCGCCACAAGAACAGCGCAGTGTTCTGATTTAATGGATGCCAGTACATTCTCCCATGCTCCACTATCCACTAATAAACATATAAGAGCAAAGACGGAGGGGAGGGGAAAAAACTCAAGCTTCCTTTGTAGTTTGCAGTCTGGTGCCAATTATCCTGATTGGACTGTGCTTGGTGTGTGAAGATGATTACATGCCAACACCAAAGCCACACACCTCCAGGTACCGGACCATGAGAAACCTGAAATAAGAGACGGGCAGTGGCGCTGGTGTGGTCCAGCTGCGATTCACTTAACAAAATTAGACTTTGGTGTTCCTGACAGCCAGACTAATGGAAATCGGATTCTTAAAAAAAAAAAATGTTAAGGCATTTTCAAAGAGTGCTTTCATTTCCCTGATGCTTATAGGAAACTAGATTATACGAAGAGGCTCAGTGTAGAAAAAACAAATATGTGGGGTGTGTTACTTTTGTGGAGCGGCAACACATGAGTCTTGTAGGGGAGATTTAAGAACGTAGACTAAAGTGAGGTCATTCATCGTGTGTCAGTACAAGCACACGAGTGGTTCCAAGGAACTGGAGAGAAAAAAGAAATTGTCCTTTTGAGAAGTGTGAAGAAAAATGCTGATTCAGATGTTTTTGTACTCAACAGGGGGAAAAAGAGCCCCTCCCATCACTGGCTCCAGAAAATTCATGGACCAGAGAACTGCATGTGGTGTGGAAGACAAGATTCTGATTCTTATGACAAAACATGTCAAACTTCAGGAACATAAACACAATGGAGTGAAACCTGAGCACAGGGTTATTGTTTGTTAGGGTCACTTAAAGAGAAAGAGCTCCTGATTTCGATGTTGTTGTTTTTAAATCTATGATTCTTCATCCTCCATCAATCTCATCCGGTCACCAAACCTCACCAGTGTCTGGACTTCTGGTCAGAAGCAGATGTCCTCAGCTCAAATGTCTCCTCTGTTGTGTCCAAACACCAAAGAGCCTTTAAAGACTATCATACATTATTCTGTTTATTATTGTCTAATCTCTCCAGATTAAATTTAAATCATCACGGTCACATTTACTTTTTGTACAAAGCAACAAAATAAAAAGAAGAGAGAAGTCGACTTCCTGTTTCAAAGGCATACTTGTGCAAACAAGACAAGCACCGACAGAAACAGAGCAATCCTCATCTCCATCTTCATGGCTTTCAACCATCTGAGGTTAATTCCAAAGAGCCACCTGATCAGATTGTGAAGTCTTCTTCTTCTTTTCTCCTTGACAATGTGATTATCCCACATTCTTAACGTCGCTGCTGGTTTCTTGTCTACAGTCACGATTAATCCCATTCAAATATGGAGGTAATTAAGGGTAGGCTCCTCCTCCTTTCACAGAACGTCTTCATTCATTGCGTGTGTGCGTTATAGCTGCTGGGTCCATGTTAGTCTAGTGTTCCCTCACATGTGCACCATTGAACACTGAGTTCGTACGTACTTGTAGTCTTTGAACACTGAGTTGTACATGTTTGGGTACCAGTAGACTACCTCCTATCACCTCAAGCAGGTTTCCATGGTTACCACCTTTCCTACTGGAAAGTGTTGGGCGACAGGGAGTATGTGCAGTTGGCATGTATGGTCCATGCAGACTGAAACTGTGGGGTCTAGGTGGTCTACAGTCTATTTTTGAATTGGGGCTGTTTTTCAGACTTTGGTCTGGGCTCCTTATCTCCAGTGGTAAGGAAGACCCTTTTCTATTCCAACATGACTCTGTCCCCCAGTGCACACAGCAAGGACTATAAGACATGGAAGAACTTGACTGACCCACACAGAGCCCTGACCCTCAACCCCATCAGGGATTGTGAGCCAACATCGGTGTCTGACCTCATGAATGCTCATGCACATTTTCATAGAAATACAAAGTGTAAGTTAATAATGGCCAACTGCATATTCAAGTACTGTGTATGTATTTGATTATGTCATTACAGGCCCTGTTGGTGTAATATTTAGTCCAGATAGTGAGATTGCTGACTTGACTACATTTCTGTGTCGGAAGTATGATTTTTCAGAGTCTCACGACGCTGCTGTGGGTGCAGGTACGCTCTCATAAACGTCATGATAAGTCACGGCTGTCACTTTTCACCAAATATGGTGTTAACCAGACCAAAACCTTTCCTCCCCAATCCACTGTTGTTTACACAAGTAGCTGTAAACGTCTGACTTAGCAGAAGTTATCTGCACCGGTTTGTGTCGGCAGCTTTCTCAACTTCTTCAGCTTCTTTCCTTATATAGACTTGGATCACCAGTGTGTCTTCATTTCCTCCGGAGCAGTGGACAGTGCACCCCTCTGAGAGGGCAGCTCTCAGGGTGCAGGAGGTCACTGGCTGCAGGCCCCTTTTAACTCGAGTGGTCCCTTTTGTCTTTGCTCGTGTGCCATTAGAGCAGCGGCAGCCCGCTAAAGACTGTGTTGTAAAATGTGGACAGACACACTGAGGACCAGTCTGTCACAAGTGACCCTATTGATCTTCTCCTAACTAGTGCGACATCTGCTCAGCACTAATTGATACAAGTTCTATGCGTACAACAGTCAACCTGTTTAGAACAAGACAGTCGTAAAAACTCCCAATGGTTTAAACACAGACAGATACTGGGAGGCACAAAGTCAAGATGAGTGTTTTTATTGTTCTTAAATGTTCTTGACAAACATAAATCTGCAAAAATATATCTTCTTGTTAAGAATGTTTGTGAGCAACAAAACCAAATACTGATATTATCATTCATGTTCAATAATTCATGATGACAACAGCTCTCTGCATTAGTATAGTATAGTGTTCTGAATGTTTACTCATCGTAGGAGATAGATAGATAGATAGATAGATAGATAGATAGATAGATAGATAGATAGATAGTTGATATATAGATATATAGACAGACAGACAGATAGATAGATAGATCTGTTTTTGTAGTTCACATGGACCAAAATCATTATTCCATCATTCCAAGAAATTGTCTGAAACTCCTTATTCCCTCCAATGTCTATTGTAACTCATTAGATCACCACAAAGGAATAAGACAACAACAACAACAACAACAACAAATAACCAAACTTGCCTTTGGTTTGTGAGCAAGTATCAGTGTCGAGAGCAGACTGAAGGGCACACACCACCTCAGGGTTCATGGGTCAAGAGGAGCCACACTTCCTGTAGCCTGCGCCGCCGATAGCCTGCTGACTGCTTTACTGGTTCTCTCATTGTTCACATTTATCATCCCTGCCATTGATGTGGCCTCTTGCTGGGGCCATCAAAGACCAAAGAGCATCACCCCAAACCAGATGTTGCACCCAGCGAGGTCTTCAGCGACGGCTGTCACTGCAACATACAGCGTGCATGAAAGACGGATGGACACATGAATAAGGTTTAGAAGTCAATGAACAACATAAAGCACTCGGGCAAATGAAAACATCTGTCCTTTTATAAAACACTCCCACTATGGCTTCAATTTGAACCGTCACATTCTTCACGAGGAG